>NC_133233.1:22919717-23194717 GCF_040436345.1 Pagrus major
AGCACGTGGTTGAAACGGTTTTAAGTGCAGCCCTTCAAGAACATCCTCTCAATTCTTTTAAATTGTTTTTGGAGCATTATTAGCAAGAACAAGTGACCAATTTTGACCACATCTGTGTCACGGCAGCGTGTCAGTCGAGGAGGAAATGGTGAGTCAGCCGCAGGCTACAATTGCAGGAAATTCTGGTCAGCAAAACCTTAATTGGGGGTCAAGACTTCACAGCAACATCAGTGAAGTCCTAGAGAAATAAATTGCAAAAGCCAAATTCATCCTTTCAATTTGTAAACAGAGCTGATTAATTGATGAATTGATTAGTTTTCAACTATTAAAGGTGCAGTAAGCTATGTAAGAATTACTAACTTCAGTAGGAGATCAAAACTGATATTTCTTCACTCTCTGTTGATCATTTTTGAGGGTTTTAAAGCAAAATCTCTTAGAAATTGTACCTTTTAAATTAACCTCCAACTATTTTGGTAATCTATTAATCTGTTTGAGTATTTATTAAGAAGTCAAAAAAGTCAAAATTCTCTGATTTCAGCTTCTTTAATGTGAGTATTTTCTGGTTTCTTGACTGGTTTCTTCCTCTATGACTGTAAACTGAATATTTTTGGGTTGTGGACATAACAAGACATTTGAGGATGCCATCTTGGTCTTTTGGAAACAACAAAAAGCAGCGCTAATTGTAAATTGGACTGCTGTTATACCACAAATTGACCACTTAATGTTTATTAACCGAGTGAAAATCTGAGTGTTTTCATCCAAAACAGGAATTGACCATGTGGCGCTTAAACAACTGAAAGATTTATGGACGTGTTTGCACAAAATCACATTTTACAACTCACTGTTCTGCCAGTGCAGCTGTGTTTTACAGTGATGTAAATGACCTGCACTTACATTTTGAGCCGGCCAGTGTGCGGACTGAACCCAGCGACCACAGCGATGAAGCAGCAACAACAACAACAGGCTGGATGCAGAAAGCAGCTGACACACACACATCTCGAGTACACTCCCAGTTTGCACCCGCAGCTGCAAGGTTCACTGAGATGCTGTTACTACACTTACACAATCTTCTTATCTGATCACATGAGTCAGCCCACAGTTCGTGGATTCGGTTTTGTAATTGTTATCTCAGTCTGGCACGCATTTTATTGTTTTGGTTATTTTTCATTCCAGTCCTCATTCCTCGGATTTACAGTTGCGTGTCGTTACACTCTGCAGCTAGTGTGTGTATGTGTGCAGTCCTGTGATAAGAGCAAACACGCATGCAAATACTTTGTGTCTGTGTGCTGCAGTGCTGCCTTTTTGACCTCCCGTCGAGGAAGGATGGCACTCATCCAAACAGGAAATGAAGCCGTATAGCTCTCCCTGTGTGTCTGCGTGTGTGTCTGCGTGTGTGTGCGCTCCTTGTGTTTCCTGCTGATCCTTGCCTGTGTATTTTGGTCTCTCTCCTGCCTCTCCTGGTGGTCTCCTTCACTTTGCCTGGCTGTGAAATGCAGAGTTTGTCTGTATTTTCTTCCCTCACTGTTGGATATTTAAACTATTCTACATGCCTCCTTCTCTCCTCAGTGGATTAAAGCGAGGTCTGTGTTTGTGTGGCCTGATCTTTGTGTGGTCTGTTGCCTCCGGGCACTGGTTATTTAAAGGTTAAATACATGGGTCTGATATTGGAAAATGGCAGATTTGCAGTCAGAGTATGTCTCAGATGTTTTAGAGGGGAGAAACACTGACAGTCACTGACTTAAATTCACGACAGGCCTGCAGCTAATGATTATTTCCATTATTATTTGATCTGTCGATGAACTTTTCGATGAATGTATTCATTTCTAGGTTTATAACATACAGAATAGTGTGAGAACAACATTAACAAGGTTCTGAGAGCCTGTCTTCAAATGTCTTGTTTTGTTCAGCCAACAGTCTGAAACCCACAGATGGTCAAGTTAAAATTATATGAAATGTCTAATAAATTTGTGAGGCTTGAACCGGAAAACCACTTGCTATCTTTGTGGGATGTAACAACTGTGTAGATTAATCAAATTGTCACTATTGTTGCACATTAGTTTTCCGTTGACAAACTCATTTAATAATCGTTTCAGCTCTAATTTAGTGATTCCATGACAATAAAAAACAAATAGAGATATGACTGTATTTGTGATACTACTATGTTGTTTGCAGTATTGATTAATTGATAAGTAGAGCAACAGAGAATTCATTTATTTGATTTTATGACATTTATTTAATACAAACACCAAATATTTGTTGATTCAAGGCTCTCCAGCATGAAGGATTTACTGTTTTATTCATCTCATTCCATCATAAACTGAAGCCCTTTGGACTTTTTAGAGATACAAAAGCAATTCCAGGGTGACATCTTCAGCTCTGAGAACTTGCAATAATTATTAACACATTAAAAAGTAATTCATCAAAAAAATTAAATGACATCGATTATGGAAATTATTAGCTGCTCTGTTCTTTCTTTAGTTCGTGTGTGTTTTGTAGCTGGAACATGGTGTGATATTTGTTGGCACGCAGTTGGCATCATCCTCATCTCTGAGCAGCTAATGAGAGTCAGTAGGGGGGAGACTGATAATGGTAAAAAAAACTGAATTGGAAGCAGTTTTTAATCTCGACTGGAAAATTAGTTTTATAAACCAGAATACTCAACATTTGGTAGAAAGTCATTGTGTAAAAGATCATTCTCTTATCAATATTGATCAACCTTTTGCAAATATAAAATATTATAGACAAAAATCTTGTATTCTTATCTTATATAAACTTATTGTACTACCCCTTGGGACTGCAACAAAACATATTCCCATCATATTATACTTCTTTTTTCCAATGTATCCATAAATAAAACGGCATGAAAAGGCCCATCACATTTTCCCAGAATCCAAGGTGAAGACCTAAATGCCAACAGACAGTCCAAATCCCAAAGTAAAACCTTCAGATCTTCACATTTGATCAGCCGCAACCAGTAAATGTTTGTCAGTTTTGCGAAATAATTAATTTCAATAATTAATCAGTTGTCAAGATTTGTCAGGATATCTCTCAATCTCTGCTTGATTAATCATTTATCAATTCAGGACCCTTTAGACTGAAGCTGCATTTGCTTCCTGGAAGTTGTGTATTTTCTGCGTGAGTTGTAACGCCTTGAATGTGAAGTCTGGCAGCGTGTGCATAGAGGTGAAAATCTGAGTAAGTGATGATGTGAAATGACTTGAGACTGATGTTGTTCAGTGAATCATCAGCTGCTCGGCTCTGTGGTTGCTTCCTTCTTCCCGCGGCAGAGCACCATCATCATTACCAGCGCATTCTTTCCCACTCAACAGCCCCTCTGCAATTACATCTAATCATTAAACCTCTGTTCTGCAATTTCCTCCCAGTGTAAGAGAAATGCAAGCAATTATTTGACAGCTCCATATAAACACAGCTGATTACAGAAGACACAATCTGTAGCTGTTATCTCTACTGTCATGTTGCTCTAAACCTTTGCATCATATAGGCTTTACTCTCAGCTTGTATGTAAACTTGAGCTCAGTCAGAACACTTTTCTTGGCCTCAACCCAAAAGTTAGATTGGCAAAAGTCAGCCGAGGTGTTTCCGTATGTGCTGTGTTAGCAAACAAAGCGTCGACCTTGGCATGCTGTCCCGACTCTTTTTTTTAATAGAGGGTTTTTTTTTTGTCTCTTCTGGGAGAGACAGTGCCTCAAAGGTTTCACACTTGCAATCCTCGCAACCTCCGCTTCTGGCTCCTTCATACCACACATCGGGCTGTTAGATTTACCAGAGGAATCCGGCTTTTGAGGGATGTCTAACAAGAAGCTGCCAAACTGAAAACTCCCCCCGGGGCGTTTGACCTCCCATTTTGGCTGCAACTGCAGATGGAAGCTCCGACATTCTCTGATTTGCACTAACTGCTCAGAGAAACAGCCCCACCAAAGGGCCTTTGGACAACTGTTTGACTGCACAGATGACGAGCTTCAGATGTTGCTGGCTGCAATCATGCTGAGAAACAGACCAGACAAAGACGCGTTTGCTCTGCTTTAACAGCCGTTTTGGCTCGATGCAGAGTTTGGAGGGCTGGATTGCTTGTACAGATGAGGCAGGACACAGTGACAAAGACAAGTGACAAGACTGGGGGCTGCAGCAGCCTGGAGGGTTAAAGGGGTATTCTGCTGTGTAAATAATTCATACTTACCAAAAGTTTTGGAATTGGTCCAGTGGATTGCCTCAGCTGGCAGCTGTGACATGTCATTCTTTGGGGCAACTCCAACTGTCAGAGTTACTTCCACATAAAGACAGATTCATATTCAAGTGTCTGACAATATAACAGAAGCAATTCCTACAGAAAGTAAAGAGTAAGATCCTTTTTGTAACCAGAAAAGTCCCTCTAAAGGAGAAGTCTTGCTCTGAAATATAGCTCGAGTTGAGCCGTTTTAGCGGACGTAACTTTGACGGTTGGAGTTTCTCTAAAGGATTACGGCTATGTTGCGGCTGCCAGCTGAGGCGATCTACTTAAAACAATTGCAAAACTTTTGGTATGAATCATTTACACACTAAGAGGCAGGAATGCGACCCCAGTTCAAATTTAGAATAAGGGGCCATAGAGCACTGGTTTCTGGGGTTGGGCTCTCCCATTGAGTCACAAGAGCCACCTGATAGGTCATGGTTAGAGACGTTTGATTTGATCATTTGCAAGTATGATAACCGTTTTCCTACAAATATATGTTTCTATTAATCAAAAGAGCACAAACAACACTAACACTTTCTTATCTGTCTGGTAAATATGGAGCTACAGTCAGCAGCGGGTTAGCTTAGCTTAGCTTAGCACAAACACTGGAAACAGAAGGAAACGGTTAGCCTGACTCTGTCCTAAGTTAACAAAATCTGTCTACCCGAACAAGTTTGTTTAATTCATACAAACCAGTGTGGAAAAACCGCAGTTTGACGTTTAATTTTGGGCACAACTGTCCCTTTTAATATCGTCTAAACAAATGCTGTCTGTACAAGAACATAAAATAAAATAAAATAAAATACAGTCAAAAATTGGCAAAATTTAATTCAGGAATCAAAGAAAGAGTTAACAAGAGCATGAATCTGAGGCAAACTTTAGTCTGCAGTTGATAGATTTTGCCACAGACACATTCTGGTTGGCACCAAAAAAGCATTGAGGTTTAATACTCAGCCCTTTTTCTATGAAACAATCCCAAAATGTTTTCAAGAATCAGTCCTCAGTTGTACTCTCAGCTCATCGACATATCTCACCCATAACAAGGCTCTTTGAGTCTTCAGTGGTAGATCATTACCAACATAGACATTGCTCCATACTGTCAGAAATACAGTGTTGCCAAAGGCAAAGACAGACGCCCATTTCTCCACCAACAGGAGACTCATCACACACTGATGCAACAAAACCACAAGGTGTCTTCATAATACAGCTGTATGATCACATTTCTAGTACATCTGACATTCCACAAAAGCATCATGTCTAGGACTCCTCTCTGAGGAAGTTATTTCAGGAAATGTAGGAAATAACTGTAGTACAAGCAGACCTGGCAGGTTGAGCAGTAGAAAAGCACACATCAGCACTTAACACACTTCATCATAAAAAAACTGCTGGAACACACTGAGCATCACAAATTGCTCAAATCCGCTCTCAGGGGTGAACGTGGCTAATAATGTGAGCATGAAAAGCTAAGAAAGCTCAGCGTTTCCTGGAAAAATAACAGTTAAACGGAGAAATGTTCGTGTTCTCATCGGGCTTTCTTCACCTGTTAGCTGCTCCGACCATTGTGAGAAATCCTCTTGTAAAGTAAGCCTGAAATTGAGGTTCAAATGTGTTAAACAGACGTGTGGTTCATAGTTATTATCTCCTCGTAATCCACAGAACAAGGATTTCCAATTTCTGGACTGCTGTAAAGACAAGCTTATCTTAGCTCCTAGCCAGGAACGGCCTTTAATAAGACCTCATGCCATGTCTTATTTCATAATCATTCGTAGATCTGGTTTATGACATTACTCGCCAGCAAAAATAGTCCACGTCTTAATGTTCTTGGATAGCGCACCATGGGAACGGAGTACTTTTCAGTGTGTGTGTGGTATGTGGTAGGAGCAGGAAGATTTTTTTCAAATCTTACCATCGTCTGCAGTGGAAGTCTTCCATTAACGATTGGCACACCTGTCTGGCTATCCACAAATATAAATACACCAAAAAGTATGTAGGGTGTGTTTGTCTCGTTGCCAGATTTTCCCCATGTTGTGTGTAAGCTCCCTTCTACGTCTACAATACATGCTCTGCAGCTTTTTTGTTTGTGCATAGCAGGCATTTTATTGAGGATATCGTCCGCTGGCCAGTCTGCCAAAGTGCTGAAAAGGCTGTTTTTTTTTCCCTCTAACATGTGCTGAAGTGAAACCAGCTGTCTTGATTCCATATCAAAGTCTACAGAGGTGTTTTTTTCCTCTTCTTTCTGATCTTCTTCTTACCTCATCCTTCACAACAGTGTGTGTTTGTCTGGTGGGAAGTTGTCAAGCTACGTTTGCGTAAGGCTTCGAAATTCCAGTCCTGGTGCTTTGATTGGAGATTTATGCACCTCTTGCCGATGTTGTGTGGATACATTCTGTCAATGCGTGGCTTGCTTCCCATAATACTGCCTCTAGTCTGAGCAGTCTGAATCAGTGTGAGGGAGAGAGGCTGGGTCAAAGGAGTTCACTGTGGAAAGGATCTCGTCATACATTTTGAGATTCATTATTCACTGTCTTAAGTCTAGAAATAGTGCCGGATACAAAAAACTGTATCAATGAAAAGAAATTAAAGCATCTGCTCTCCACTGCATACACTTAATTTATTGTGTAAGCTTTCGGTCAAAGATAAGACACACCAAACACACAGAGAACAATGCACAATGGTGGAAGAGTCATTATTCATTGACACACCTGCAGTGATAGAAGACGGTTACACACAGCATCTTATGAAGATTCCTTTACCTTTACCCTAAAAAATACAAGAATATGGATCTTCACCCATGGAAACATCACTTTAAAGTAGAGGTGTGCAGTTTGGATTAAAACCACTATCAGTGGCCTGGAAGCATTATAATATTGGCATGTCGTTGGTATCAGCCAACAAAGGCTTTAAAAAGAAATATCAGCATTTTTCCCAAATTAAAATTTTTGCCAATATGACAGGTCGATAAGTTGACGCTTTTGCTAATTATGTTTAACGATAGAGAAAAAAATTGCTTAGTCATAGTGACTAAGCAATTTTCTTAGGCATAATAATACGTTAATTCTGCCACAAGAGAGACTTGATGAGCCCTGCAAGTAGGCAAAAAAGATATGTGCATATATTGGTATCAGCAATTACCCAAAACAAGTTTGAAAATATTGGCATATCAGATATCTGCAAAAATCCAGTAACGTGCATCCCTAAGCAATAGTATACATAATTCATATCACACTATAAATTTACAATATATTGTGATAAAGGACATTTTCTGGAAAAATAACTAAACAAGTATTAATTTCTCAAAGTATTTGGCTAATCCAGCAATCCAGCCATTGTGGCTCCCCCTATTGGGAAGTACCTCTTGTGTTGTTTGTGGTTACCTATATTGACCTCACCTGTGTATATTGATTGTGTAATTACCAGAATACTTTCACGATCAGCAGTGACTCTGTTCAGAGAAACATGTATTTACAACGCTGGGTCTTTTGACATCATCTGGTTGGTATCCAAAAAACGATCCCAAGCTTCCCAGTTGGGTAAACATGTCAATGTTTCATCGAGGGACAAATCATCACGTCACTGGATTCCTGGGTGTTGAAGTTCAAACATTTAAAACAGCAGACCCTGTGTCCTGTTTGGAGCTCCAAGCTGGCCAAGTGCTGCTGCAACCAAAATGGCAACAATCTGGATTAAAAAGAAATAAATAACACATTGCAAATATTTAGGCACTTGTTGCTACTAACAACACAGCAAGGATCTCTCATCGTGGCAACCACTGCGCTGACTCACTTGTATCCCAAAATGGGAAACTTCTTCAGCCCAAAGTGATCTCAACTAGATTTTTTTTTTTTATTCTGTCTGGCTGGAACGTGTTGATGACGATGATGTTGTTGGCAGCAGTTCCATTGTATGACCTAGATCCTCAAACTAGTCAGATAGATGGGTGACTCTTTACTGGGTGTGGGCAGAACTGTGTGGAATAAGTGAAAAGACAAAACTAAAAGGTTACAGAAGAAGAATTGGGTGGAAGGAAAAGAAGATAATGGAGGCAATGAGTAAAAGAGCAGTTCAGCAGCAAGAAGAGGGGGCACTTAAATCCTAAAAGCCTGTAACTGATGGATTAGCCAAACACCAGAGCCAAAACTGCTCAGTGTGCTGGGAAAACACCCGCAGGCTTTAAACATATGGGGGACAGTGGTTGAAAACACATGTGAATCATCCACCTTTCAGTTTTGCAAGATGTATTCAGAGTTCAGTCTCTTTCCACTTAACACATGGACCATTGGGATCAAGTAAACGCCTTCAGTGCCAGTCAAAAAGTCATAGGACCAGTCAAAGGATAGATAGCTGTTGCTCAGATTGGAGCTCCCCACTGGGTCCGTCGAGAGGGGTTATCCAGAATGCGCTTTTCTGCTTAGACCTTTGCCTTTTTGTCAGATCCATTTAATGTTCTTTGGGCACCGGTCAATGGATTAGATAAAGCGCCCTCGACAGGGCGTAGCTGCCACTCGCTGTGTGAAAGTTGTGGTTTTGAATTTACCCGTTTGTCAACACTTCTGTAACATCAGCTCACACTGTTACAGTACAGCGGGGCTATTTTCTCGGTGAACAGGAAGGAGATGAACTCACAGTACTTCGCCTTCTCACTTCCCTCCTGTGCCAGCTGCAATGATGTTTGTTCGCCCGCTGCCCTCTGATAAGGGAAATGTGTTCAGCCTGGACCAGATGCATTCCCAGTTTAGCTGAAATATTTCAACATGAGATCTCTTGTTTAGGAGAAGTTTCTTGCAGTGGTTTGAAGTGGAACTTAACTATTTTTGAGTGTGGCTGAGAATCACTTCCTCTCCATTATATCTTGAAATAACAATGTTCCATAACTTTACAAGATCGCTGCAAGATTAAGAAATTATATGGATGGGTCAATAATTGATATGTCGTAAAAGCCACAGAAGCCCCACCCATATCACTAATGCTCAGTAGAAGGATACCAAGGATGTACTGGGTGGTGTTCAGGCTCATTTATGCTCAACGTTAGATACCCATTCAGATACACATGGAGCCTTCTGTCACTACTCTCTGTTCATTTCGTCCATTTTCTGAAAGCTTACGGATACGGACCAACGGAGCAGTACCTCCAGTAGTCGTGGGGAGCAGTGTAGCCAATAGTTCAGGCAAGACACGACTACTGGACAAGAGGAGGAAGTTTTAGAAATGGCGTAACTTTTTGAGGAGAGGTAATGCGAGTTGGTGAGAGGTTTTAAACGTCGGTATGATGGTACCTTGCCCGGCCACAGAGACAAACTGTTACTACAGAACAGCTGGGCGGAGAATGGATGAGAATTAAATGCGAGTTGGACGGTGGCGAAGGAAAATTGGCGGTCCATGCGAGACAGATTTGAGACTGCTATATCTATTCGGACTTAAATGGAGTATAAATGAGCCTTTAATCACGCTCTGCAGAGCCTTCCTGTCCTGGGCCGTGCACATCACATGCCAATTTCTAGCCGAGGTAAGCATGTCCAGGTCATAGTGAGGTGAATTGAGGTGAGAGATGTGCTTTGGAAGTAAAACTAGACCTGAAATCCCTACTTCTCATTTAATACTTACAGTACTTCAATCATAGCCAATCAGTGAACCCCGCCACTCCCCTGCAAAAGGAAGCCAAAAAGACTGATTCGATTTCGGCACAGTTGTGTTCAGACGATCATGATTTATGACAGTCAGAAATTTGGGCATTATCTCTGAGCTGTGTTTCAAGTTATTATCCCAAATCCAATCATGGTGGAGGCCTTACACAGTGGAGTTTCAAGTGCTGCTAAAATGGAATAATTGCGCATTGCTGTGTTCGCCTCATTGGGAAGACTTTGTCACCGCAGTTCGTTTTTTATATTAAGAGCCTCTCATGTTCTGGCAGCCTGGCTCAGGTTAAAAACGATGACTGTAGTCAATGCTCTGTCATTCCTCTTAATTCAAACAGACACACCAGGGCATTGGAACAGAACGGATGTTTCCCCTCTGTATGCGAAGTCTCCGTGGGAGCAATTATGTATGAGCAACTTTGCCTGTTATGAAATATTGATTCCTCTTTTTTCTGTCATTTGGAACAATCCACATTCTTCTACCCTGACGTCTCCTGTAAGAAGTAAAATCAGCTTCTTCTTTTTATAGATACTAGAACTTCTCAGCTCCCAAGTATACCTCATTTTGTTTAGAGATCCCAGCACTGACTGCGCTGTACAGGACTAGATTTACAAGTCAAACAGTGGTGTTGATTCCCTCCACTCTGGGATGAGTGATACTTGAAGGCGAAGTCGTCCATACAGTGGAACAGTGCAGCATAAAGAGACAGAGCTCGGTCCAGCTCCAGATCCCCGTGGCATGAAAGGAATCCTCTGTTGGCGCTGGTCGCTGACTCCTTCCCCCCCTGTGAGAGACCATCGTTTTACTGGGCTGCCCTCTGCAGACATTGCACCCTTTCATCTCTCAGAGGAAGGGCAGCTGCCGCTCCTGGACTCGTCTCTGCTCGGTGGGAGTGTGCAGGCCGAGCAGGGAATGGAAATACAGTGGTCAGTGACGGTCATGACATCTGTAGAAGATTTGACAGTAGTGTTTGTACATGATAGTCATTTATCAAGCAAAATTGTGAAACATACTTTGGCTCTGACTTTGCTGCTTCCTTCTGCTTTATATCAGTTAGTTGGTTAGATCAGAGGCCTTTATTTCGCAATATTTGCCATTTTATAGACCAAAAGATGGAACAATGTATCAAGAAGGTAATCATCAGATCAATCCATATAAAAAGTAATCGTTAGTTGCAGAGCTAAACCAATAAATTGGGTAGACTATCACAGATGTATTGATATCTGTGTACATGTTTGCTGATAAGAGAGAAGACAATGCATTACGGAAATGGCAAAATAGGCTGGAGGTTGTTTAGTTTGTCCACCAGAGAGCACTGAGAGTTCTTTAAAAAAGAAAAAATATGTATCTTAATTACCTCAAGCAAGGATGTTAAGTTTTTCGCCCATGTACCTTTATTGGTTGGTTGGTTTGTCTGCAGAATTACACAAAAACTACTAAACGGATTTCAATTTCATGCTTTCCAACATGGAGTTTTATTTATAGTCTCTTACCAACGAACATATATAGCTTCTTAATTATACATTGTATAAGGCTGTTTATTCTATCCTAGGATGTCAAGACAACATGAAACATTAATACATTCACACACCCAAGCCATAAAGTGTCAGTGTGTGGGTGTGTGTTATGTTTGCAGAGGGCAGGGGGTGGGGATAAGAGGTATATGAGAATTGTGTAGGATGAATTAATACACATATGTCTTATCTTGTGTTGATGGCAGGTTTATTCTACACTGTAAAAATGTTTGTTAGTGATAAAAAAACAACAAATTTAAGGGCTCTGTATCGAGAAGTTCACACAAAAAATACTATTAAGCAATATTTTATTACCATACCTTTATAAATCCCAAATATCAACGCAAGTATCATTCATATTGAGTATATGTCAGGCTGTAGGTAGCTGCAGGCCTAGATGATTTGGTAATTAGATTCACGCTAACCAAGAGGACCTACATTAAGGTTTTACCTCATTGGCTGTGTAGCGATTAAAACTGTGTTTGGTGATATTTTGTAGAAAAATACACTCATCTGGGGTCAGCATCAAATAAAGGGTTCTTATCCACAAAAGTTTATATGACATAAATTCACCTTGTATGCACAAATGAAAGTATAACTGGAAAGTGATCAAGTACTTTTGGGAAATCTAGACCACTGCCTCATTCAAGCTATAATACAGTATTCTTTATGATCAGTCTGTGGCTGCAAACATGCACCATGCAGAGTTCAAACAAGGGTAGCATGATTTCTGAGTTCAGTTTTCCAATAAGTTATTCTTGTCATTTTGGAGCCAACAGCGTGCAAGCTTTCCTAATGCATCTTTAAAGTAATTAGTTTTATGAAGGGGACTGGGGAATTAATCGAACATTGGTGCAATTTCAGTAGGAAAACACTCTGGGTCTCCAAGAGCATAAATAATGCACCAGGACTCGGCCCGAGTATTTTGCTAAAGGAAGATGGAGACATTTCTCAGCTAATAGAAATCTGTAAAAAAATATGATTAAAATCCACAAAAGACTTTATTTTATTCTCCTGAAATATGAGTGAATATTATCACATCTCTTTCAGTTCAAACTCATCACTCTCTGACTTTATATTTTCACATTTTTTGTGCAAGAAGTTTTTGATTTTATGAAATTGTTCCGACACACGTGTCTCTGTCATTCTGTCCAGCACCTGGTCTCCACCGCAATCGATTTAATAGTGAGAATTGGCTCTTGTAAAATGATTACGACCTCGCTGATGAAAAGCACAGCCTCATGATTTAATTAAACCTTCTTAAGCTGCTGTATGACGAGTTCATTCAATCCCAGAGGTCCCTGTTGTCCTGTGCGTCTCTGTGTTTCCACTTTGGCATCGATCACATCCCCTCATCTGTCCTCACTGTGTCATTTCCAGACGGTGGACATCCATAAAGAGAAGGTGGCCAGGCGGGAGATCGGGATCCTGACCACCAACAAGAACACTGCGAGGACCCATAAGATCATAGCCCCGGCTAACATGGAGCGGCCGGTCAGGTACATCAGGAAGCCCATTGACTACAATGTACTGGACGACGTCGGCCATGGTGTTAAGGTGAGAAGACCATTTATTACAGATTTTTTGGGTCTTTTTCTCTGCTTTAGATCACTCCCCACTCAAATCAGTTTATCTCTGCTTCTGTACTTCCACTTTCTTCTTCCACTGTATCTAATTTTCTTCCCTTCCCCCTCCTCTCGTTCTTGCCAGAGGTATTCCTATCTCCCTCCTTCTCTTCACTCTCCCACTTTGACTCGGTTTCTCGCTCACACTCCATCTCTTGTGCGTTCTCTTTCATCTTCAGAAAGCACCCCTTCTGACCCTACAGGAATATGTTCCAGTGTGGGTTGGTGGGAAACGGGTTGGAGGTGGAGATGAACTAAAAAGAGTGATTACATCATATATCTTTCAGAAAACAGCTCTATTCTTGGGAGCGTTGTGAAAATGGCAAGCGGAGACAAATTTTGTGAGACATTTTTAAAGCCACTTAAGGCCCAGACCACCCTCGTAATCACGTTCTCCAGTTTCTCTCAACCTTAGCAGAGGAATGATGCTGTTACAATTAGATTTGTAGTTTATTTCCACATCAGAACCATCTGAAAGGCTGGGAAGAAGCTGATTTTGATGTGATAAACTCTGCGGATGATCCGAGTGTGACATATTCACTCTTGCCCATTAGGGCTTGCTTTAGGGGTCACTGGGTCGTGCTGATAGTGGTGGTAATGACATCATTTCCTGACGGCCGCAGGCATTTTTGCGATCTCCATCCTCCCCCGTGAGCGCTCGCTGCCCCATCAATCAGCCAATCAATTGCAGCTTTCAGACAGATTGGATTAGAGGCCAGCCATTACCGTCCCGTATTGTCACTCTCAATTTACTGTGTAGGGAATTACATTGAAGCCTTCTGTCATGGTGGGATGGTGTGATGGGTAATAGGGAGTGAAGCGTTTTATTTGAGTGTGTTTCCCATGAAATGGACTAGTTTTTCACTGCTTATTATGAACTTTTTATATGGATAAAGGCATTGTTTTGTTACATACAATGACTTTTTCTTATTATTAAAGCAAGAGATTTTTGGGAAGTTTGCTGATTCACGCTTTTTTCAAGAGTGAGATGAGAAAAACGATACCACACTCATGTCTGTATGCTAAATATGGAGCTTGATACAGGAGGCTGTTAGCTTAGCCTAGCATAAAGCAATGGGATATGGCTAGCCTGGCTCCGTCCAAAATTACTAAATCCACCATCCAACTAATTTAATAACGTGTTGTATCTACCTTTTATTGGAGATCAGCAGCTGAGCACAGTGAATCGATGGATGCCGAGAAATGGTTACAGCATGTAACTACACATAAAACCACAACTTGTCAATGTGACAATCCACCTCTGTTTTTGTCCCGGTCAAACGAGAGGAAAAGTATAATTTAGTGAGCGTTAGAGGTGCTGGAAGGCAGATTTACGAACTGTGGAGAGAGCCTGACTAGCTGTATCCCCCTGCCCTCCAGTCTTTGTGCTAAGCTAAGCTAATTAACTCCCAGCTCTAGCTCCAGAATTGTGCTACTTTCCATTTACCTTAAAAGTTTGAAGTCAGAGTTGTTAAGCATGTCACACAAGAGTTGACCACGATCCAGTACAAGAAGTTGGAAAACCAAGATGGACGCCTTCAGGAAAACCTCAGGCGTCACATAGTGCTTCACAAAAAAACATGAAGACGACAAAAAGCAACCAACATGAAAAGCAGACAAACAAAATAAACTAAACAAATTAAGCAAAAGCAAGTCTAAACAAATAGGTCAAACAAAATAAGTTATTATGACAGGCCTAATAATGTTAATAATTTTACATTTAAAGTACATTTTATAGAATCACAGGGCAAATATCAATCAAAATCAGAGTCAGGTTCGTGTGAATCATCCTCAGTTCTGACACGACAGTGTTAGAAGAGCTGCTCCGAATCAGGATACCACTACATCATCTCACAATGGTGTCAAATTACTGAAACCACCGCGTTTCATGGCTGCTGCGAGAGAGTTTGATGTGTCTATTTTAAGAACATTACGTATTACTCTGGGCCTAATCTCAGTGGATTTTCTGCTTTAACTGTCTTTATAAAGGCTGCGTTTAGTTAGTGAATGTGATGGGGAACACACATACCCACACACACTCCTGCAGCAGCCCTACATCACTCACCTCCTCTCATCTATGCATGTCACAGCCCAAAGAGCCAATCAATACTCAACATCGGTACTCCATACTAATTCATATAGTGTCCTGTGATGGCTGCTGTCAGATGCCAGGCTTGTATGGAATATCTATAGCCATGGTTTACTTATTGACCAGAATCAATACTTTAATGGGAGTTTAAATCATGTCTATTGCCCTCCGGTTAACTGTGAAACTCGCTGCATGTGCGTGTGTTTGCACCGGCCTAAATGTTGAATTGGTTTTACGGCCTCACACAGTGTTTGTATAATTAAACACCAAAGCACGGGCTGCGATACAGAGGAGAAACATCATGTAGCGCTCTCATACATTATTGGTAAGAGGCTGTTCTCAGATCCAAAGGAGCGATAAAGAAGAAAGAGAAACGGCACAAAGAGAAGGTGAAATTCATCTAGCAGATAATCAGATTCTTCTCCGATCACGGCGGCATCATATTAATAACTGAAATGTCACAAGATCAGGATGTTCCTGCATCTCCAGGCGTACTGACAGTGACATGACGCTTTTTAGCTTTAATATGAAAGATGAGATTTATTCTCCCAGTCAGCTGATGTTTAATCTAGTCAGCGGGGCTTTCGGAAATCAAGGGACGCTGATGTCAGGTGTTTGAAGTTAGATTGCAATCCTTTGATAGCTTTATGTTGTGACAGTTATGAGTTTACAAGATTAGCTGAAAGGGATGGGTCGGGTTTTTGGTGAATTTTGATATTCTTCTCATTAAAATAGACAAAGTCTTGGCTGTTTATTGTATTTCCTTGTATGCAGTTATAAAGTCAACATCCTCTTATCCTTAAGATTACAGTTCTGGTTGATTTGGTGTCACCTGTAGTCACTGGCATTCACAGGAAGTCTAGTTTAATACCACGACAAACACTCCTTGAGCAGCTCGGATAAACAGCAGAAGAGCAACTGTTGCATCTGTTTACCGTGCAAGCAAACAAATAAATGGTTTGTTATTTCAACTGCAATCAGATTTCATTCTGCCCACGGCACAATTAATTTCCCAACAACAGCAGATAGAAGTGACTTTGTTACTTTGCTGAGGAGTTAGAGGTAGTGGTTGGCGATCTGACGATTGTAGACTGTAATCGATCTTGAAGGCGCCAAAATCTACTTTTCAGGCGAATCACAGAGATCACGGTATTTAGTGCCGTCTTTCTTCTGTCTCCAACTTCACATGACCTCGCTGACAAGCAGATCCGCTCTACGTGAACCAACCAATAGAGTAATGTAGCCAACTAGATGGCTGTATTGATTGAACGGATTACTTCACTTAGCGCTTCCTTGGATTACAAATTGTAGACGATAAAATGTGATAGGAGGTTGTGCCAAAAGATCTGTTTTTAAAGCAACCCTCTGTTTTAAAGGTGTAAATGGAGAAATTCATCGGCCGCTTCAAGTTGAGCTATTAGTCTACAAACAAGTGAGACAATCTCACTTGATTTATTACCTCAGTAAATAGTTTCCTAATGAGTTTATGGTCTCAATCGCTAGTTTCGAGTCTTCCTCAACACAGCATGATGTTCATTTAGTAAATTATGGTCCCATTTGGAGTAAAATAGATGATAAAACAGGATGCTTTATGGCATTGCTAACTTGTGATTAAAGAGTTGCTACTATGGCCCGTCCAACCAGGATATCCCTCCCTGTTCTGCTCTCCTATCCAAATATGGTCACTTCTGGGTCCAAAAAAAACAAACAAGATGGCAACTCTGTTTCAAAACCGTAACCCACAAATCAATGGGCAAAGTCACACTGGGTCTACACTTAGTCACAACACATTAATCATCTTGTTTAGACTCTGTGTTGGGGTGTATCCTTGGTGACTACCCCGACCTCAGGAAGCATCTCTGTCCTTTATACCGAACATTGACCCGACAGACTCGCCCAACTCTGACAGACTGCATTGCTCTAGATTTTCCAGCTCGACATGCTAAGCCTTTTTGGACTTGATAATGACCTTAATCTGAACCTGTCTCTCCATAATTCAACTTGGACGATGTTACTAAAGCATTTCCACGCTGACAGTCTGGTCTGTGCAGCAAAACCGACTACAGTATTTGCCGGGAAGATACGGGGACGGCAGTAGCGGGCCTTAGCATTTCTACCATGACCTAGATTGTGAATTGACTCTGGTCTAGCTGTGATAACCCTGGGAGAGTGAAATTTACCATTCACAGATGCACTGAAGGTGTTTTCTGCTTTTAAAGAGGCAGAGATCACTTCATACTGACCTATGCCATGAATGTGCTTTTGGTTTCACTTTCTCTTTTTCTCTTGTGATGCTACAATGCTTTCTGCAAAGGCCACCGGGGGAAGCTGCATTATAGATGAGCCACTTGACTCTGCAGTTGTCAAACCCTGCTATGCTGGCTCTATATTCTCTTTGACACACGAGTACAAAGGTCTTCTTTATCGCTGCCAGTAATGTTATGATTATTTAAGATAAATGAATCGAAAGAACACAGTAGATCTAAAATTTATATTTTTGAGGCAGTCTTTTGATCCACTAAGGTGAATTTTTCAGCCTCAGACGCCATGTTAAGATAAGACTTGTTTTACTTTTGCACAATAGCTCTGCCATCAGATCCCTGCAGTTTCCTTCCAGTCTGACTGTGCCACTGGGTGTGGCACTGTAGTTCTAAGTAAAGAGAGCAACAGTCACAGCCAGCCACAGTGTTTTCCTCTTCTATCTGCTGACCTGCCCAGGTCTTACTAAATGTTTACTCAGTGTAAATACAACGAGGAGTCGTTTTTCTCCTCCTCGCCTGTACTTTGACTTCTACTGATCCATTCAGACATGGCCATTTTGACATGCCCTCTTTCTGTCTCTCTCCTCTGTGTTCTTTTTTTCCCCTTCGCCCACGTAAGTGGCTAAAAGCCAAGGTAAGTCTTGTTTGTCACATGACCCCTTATACCGTAATGTATTATTGATAGATTCGTCCAACACCCTTTCACAGCAAATCCCTTTACATGTGGTTTTTGTTGTCATTTCCCATTAACCGACTTGTACTGTAGTCCTCTGAGGCTCTGTAACAACCTCCTTGTCATTTACCAACTGTGTATGTCATTATTTACTTTACATGTTGTGTAGTTGTCCATAAATATTCTTTTAGTTTATTCAAAATCCTTATAGGCTTCCCAGAATAAAAGCATATGCAGTATATAAAGTTTTTTATTGAGTTTGACTTCAGTTTTTTCAGTAGTTACAGTATGTAAGTGTTTTGCAAGAGGCCCAGCTGAAACAACCTGGAGCTTTCTAACCTGCAATCAGCAGCAAACGGCCTGTGACTTGACTTAAACACAAGCTGCATTGGCATTACATAACCCCTCAAATGTTCCCAACTGAAGTACATACGTCTATGCTGTGGAAGAGTTGTCATCTGGGCAGCCTATAACATTTGATTTTTGTCACACAAGTAGTAATCATCACCCACGCCGCCTGAGGTAATTTGTTTGTTAAATAAGTGGCTTTTCTTTCTCCTAACCACAGCAACATGGAAACAATCAGGCGATCAGAGGAGGAACACTATCGAGGACCAATCCGCCGACGCAGAAGCCGCCGAGCCCTCCCATGTCAGGGCGTGGCACGCTCGGGTAAGATTTCCATTTCAGTCACCGTGAAAGGAAGACTAATCCTCTAATTATCAAACACAGAATAAAAAAGCAGAGCTCTTGTGGGGGCGGTTCAAGTACAAATCCCGTTTATTTATTCATTTATTGGATTATTTTTTGGGCATTTTTAATAAATACATGCGAGGTGAAGAGTAAGATGAAATAACACGGAGAACAAACACTTCCCACTGAGCTAACAAGACGCCCCAGGACATTATGTTTCAACCCAAGTGAGTTCGTGTTTGCTGTGTTTTGTGGTTTTGGCTCATTATACACGTTTGGAATAACAAAACTGATGTAAGCGAAGCCAGAGAAAAAGAGAAAGTCTGGAAACTTTCATGGATCAGTGTCGGACAGGTCTCACACTCTGATGAACCCTGTCGTTGGCAGTCGGTGACACTAATCAGATATTAATTCTGAGAGTAAACTTCCAGCCTGTAGCACACAGCAATCCAGCTGGGTAAACTGATAGGATTTACAACGCTCTAGTGAACACTGTCTCGCAGTTTTGATAGTGGGATTTTCACAGAATCATGATCATTCTCATCACTGAGTTATCGTTATTCCTTTTCCACCTCTGGTCGCTGCAGACGCAACACGCCCTTCAAGACCCTGGAGCCGGTGAAGCCACCGACAGTGCCGAACGACTACATGACCAGCCCTGCCCGACTAGGCAGCCAGCACGGCCAGCAGCACAGCCCCGGACGCACGGCGTCGCTCAACCAGAGGCAACGCACACACAGGTAGATGAAAAAAGAGCGGGCACACAGTCTTGTCACAGTCTTATGCTTCACATGTGCCGAGAAACAGATTGTTCATCTGCTGATTCCGCTAATTGATTAATCTTTGAAAGCTTAATTATGCAACACTTACATAAAAATGAGTTTTTTTTCTTTTTAGAGCCATTGCCAAACAAGTTTACACATTGCTGATTAAGCCTATACCCTCCAGATAAATCTCTCTGTATTTTGCAGTATACCAGAGTATTTAAATGAGGTGTCTGTGGAGACAGTCCTGCACTGACGCACCTGTAGCAGCATTTTTTATGTCAATTCAGCTTCTTAAATGTGAAAATGGACAGCTTTTCTCTGTTTTATATCATTAGAAATAGAATATCTTTGGATTTTGGACTGTTACTTGAGGTTATTGTGGGCTTATAAATTATTATATAAATAATTACTTGCGAGATTAATAGACGCAGACACATGATGACAATTATATCTGCACTTCCCAGGAATATGTGGACACATACATTCTGTACTCACACAAGTTTAAGTCAAGCTGGGTTTATTTATACAGCCTACAACTCTCCCAAAACGTCAATAAAATAAAAAATAAAAAAACTGCAGGAAGAGCAACAGAGGATGAATCCCTTTCCCAAAATGGACGAAGTGGTATTAGAACTGCAACGTTGAGAAATAAACTTGCAGTACATAACACCTCCAAGAACTACATAGTGCTGGTAGCAGAATCATTAAGCAGCAACAGCAGCTCGTAAGCAATTTTAAGAAGCAACTCTAGGTTTTGTAAGTTAAGCCGCTTGAAGCCAATTTGTACCAACTGATGCAAAAGTTTGTGATATAAACTTTCACAACAAGCCTCGTGGACAAGTTTCTAAAACCTGCAAATGAAATATTATTCAACTTTGCACTGGTTCGTACTACTACACTATGAAATAACTAATAAAAGTAATACTTCGTAAGCTATTTTGACAGCCTGTTGCTAAAATGTCTCAATTAATTTTAGCTCTCTTTTTAAAAATGGAAGGAGGCTACCTGTAGTGCGCAACAATTGACATGTGAGCAGAATAAAAGGTTTGCCGCTCTGGTTCGGATCCTCATCCTTAAAGAAAATGCATAATTCATAATCCTCGCTGACAGTGTTTTACTTTTCCAAAAGCAAACAGGTGTAACAGATCACAACACGTCATCATCTCAAGTAACGTCCCCCGCAAAGCAGTAAAGACTCTCACACTGACCTGAAAATGAAAAGAGTGCACGTGTTTTGGGTAAATACCATAAAATATTTAGCTTCTTCGTTTCACTTCGGCTGGTGGTCCCATTTAGGGGTGGGCGGCATGTGTGTAAATGTGTAAAGCAGCGTAGAATCAGATATGTCTGACACTGGGACGCTGGCCGATCAATCGGTGGATCGCTACTTTGCAGAGCTTTTAATAACAGCAGGTACTCCATACT
This sequence comes from Pagrus major, assembly GCF_040436345.1. Lineage (NCBI taxonomy): Eukaryota > Metazoa > Chordata > Actinopteri > Spariformes > Sparidae > Pagrus > Pagrus major. The sequence continues at coordinate 22,940,630 of NC_133233.1, forward strand.
TTTCTCCCCCATTTTGGGATAGGTATGAGTGGAGTTAGTGTTCCATCTACACCTCTAACCGAATAGTAAATGTGCACTCAGTGTTTCAGTAATGTGAAAAAAGCATCTCTCTAAAAACCACCGGTGCCAGGTAGTTCTAATCTCTTCACTTAGTTCAGCAGCTCGGAGCACTTTCACACCTCCTCCTCCTCCTCTCCGCTGCACTAAATCCAGCATTTGTCTGACAAGGCTCGGAGGGTTTCTTACCACAGCCTGAATCACTCCCATATTAATATCTGTAAAAGCCTCAGTTATAAAGTGCCGTTTCAAAAAAAAAAAAAAGTCAACTGCAGCATGGAAACCTTCAAACGTGGCTCTCAAAGATTGTTACCCAGAAACCTCCACGCGGGGGAGGCGGGAGGCGCTTTCATCAAATTTGAGTTACGAGTGAGCGAAGTGGCCTCATTAGCTAAAAAGCCTGTTATGCTGACTGTGATGCTCATAAATATTGCATTACTTTTAATTTTCCCTCTCCTCGCCCCAACTTCCCTTTCTCGCTCATTCACACAGATATCCCTCAGTTCTTCCTCGTCTTTATGAATTAAAACCAAACTCCAGCTCTTCTTCTAATTACTGGCTTCAAATGCTTGAAGGCTGCAGAGCAACGGCAGCAGATCTCTCGCCTGTTACAGATCTGTGGTTTAAAGACGCTCTAATGTCCCTTTCACAAACTGTCCTCAGAGTCGGGGCTGCACCCACCCTGCTTCAGCTAATATTGCTGTGGCATCACTATTTGATTACACCGGCTCGAAGTCAGCTGCTCTTGTTCAGCTCATCAGTCTCTGCCATCCTCTGCTGAGGTCTAAATTCAATATAAGCATCTCCTGCACGTACTTTCCCCCCTTTATTTAATATCTTTCTGTGGGAAAGATAACACAGTTAAGTCATGCAGGTATCATTGTTTTAAGAAAACATGCTTATTACAGCCTCTATAATATCCTGGTGATAAAATGTGATAACCGGGATTCCAAGCAGGATCAATTTAAGATGGCGTATGACTCTGTGGATGAAGCATAAATCACAATGCAATAAATTATTTAAAAAAAAAAGAGGAAGTAGATAATAACTGTGTGTAACTTCATCTTCTTGTAAGTATTCGACTTGCCTTTCCCACTTCTTCAAAACTGTGTCAGCTCTTCTTCCTCAGCTCTTCTCCTCCACTCCTTCATTCTTTGTTCATGTTAGACCAAATTAAAAGTAATTAGGGTGTCCCTTGAGGCCACGGGGCAAAAGCACTGACCGTGAACGATAGTGTCTCACAGTGTCCAGCAAAGGACCTTTGTTGCGTGTCGGTCCTCATGTATTTGCCATCATCTTTCTAAAATGGCATAATGTGCCACCACAAAAAAAGTGGTTGAGGGCTGAACGATATGCATGTATAGTGATTATTTTGACGGATATTACAATTGCACTATGAGACAGTTTTTTTGTCTTCTAAAGCAGAGTAAGATGAAGTCAGCCACTCAGTACAGTAGCTCCTGTATGCTGTTAAAGAACTTTTATTTTATTTCCCATTTTTTATAATGGAACTTTTGCATATGGGACTGGTTTCAGTTGTTTTACTTAGAAACTTATGTATTTGTTTGTTTGTGTGTTCGACAGGGACAAAGCACAGCTTGGTAGCTGTACCATAGTGTATAATGTAATGGGTTTATAATCACATTGTCTCCGGGCAGGAGACAGAGACAAGATCTCTGTTAAGGAAATAAAGACTATAGTGTAAAAAAACAGTTACAAGACAGCACATAATCACTATACAACAAGCACAGCAACATGATTTTCAAACATTCAAACACTGCAACAATAACAATCAGGTTTCCTGAGATTAAGTTTATTTATGTGTGATGGGAACATGATTGGGTCGATTTCTAGCCATGATTTTATCTCAAATTTCAAATCAGTGAAGCTGCAGCACTCTTACATAACGGCTCACTGAGCTCCAAAAATCGGTCGCTCTAACAGAGAGGGTTGATTTGCCAAACTCAGAAGATCTGTTTCGTATTACGCAGTCACCGTTGCTGGTCGTCCCTGTTGTCCACGTTATCTGAGCACAGTGTCATTAACTCTTTTAATGGGGAAGGAGCCAGACCATCGTACACTAGACAAGCATCAGCAAGACACGCAAAATGCTCAATGGTTAGGAAGTTCCACCTCTAAATGATGTTACAGTAGTGGTAACTCGATGGCTTTTTGTCCCGTGCCTTGAGGGTTTGCTTGGAAAGTGTTTGTAGAGGAGCAAGCGTTGTTTTCCCAGCTTGTGTTGACATATGAGTTAAATGAGGCTTTTCAAATATGCAGTTAAGAAAGCAGAACTGCGGAGGTTTAATATTTTAGCTGTACATAAAGGGTTATATTTACAATTGTCTTATTTTGCACCAGCAAGCTTAGCTTCCTGTTTACCTTCCTGTCAGTCTCTATTTTTAAATCATCTTGTCATCAACTTTAAACCGTGTGCTTTAACACCTGCACGAGTATTAAGCCTCAAAATATTGTGCAAAAATATTTTAATTTAGCATAATTGACCTTTTTTTATATACCAGTTCTGTCAGGAGAGCCCTGAAATCACGTAGCATTATCTTATTATGCTAGATTACAGCAACCCCTCTTGTTCATCTTCTGCTTCAGGTTATTTATGCACATCTGAAACCTAGATAACAAGTTTGAGTCTTTTGTACGCGAGGAGCTTTCATAATTTCACTTTTTCATCTTAGATTATGCTCTGGGCGACTTTATAAGTCTATTTCTCGCTAAAGTCAAGTCACATCATGTCACACTGCCTAAGCACACACTTTTTACATATTGTTTTTACTTTTTTGTGCCTTTTCAGTGAGAACAGTGTCTTTTCTTCATTTGCTCCAGGGATTGTTGTCAGCTGTGAGCAAGTGAACTGGAACTTTTTTTTTTTTAGGCTTAGCTGATTTCTAAACAACTCGCTGTGGTTGAATGAGGCAGGAAAGTGGAGCAGGAGAGAAGGAGCTGAGTGCTTTTTATTTCAGAGTGACTCTCTTGAAACAAAGGGGGAAGGATAGGGTAAGCAAAAGCTGGGGAGGAGATAAATGGGTTAGCGAAGGAATGGGTAAGTTATACAGGGATTAGATAGGATAAATCCAGAACATGCAGATGGGGGGAGTGAAGTACGGCGTTCACTTCAATAGAGGGATGACACGATATTGTTTTTAGCCTTTATCCCCGAAGACACTTAGCTCCCACCGCCACCAACATCCTTCAGAGGGTTACCCCTGCTGGTTGTGCCTGGAGAGCCCCAGGGCTTGACCGACATGGATCGGAGAGGGGGTTGATGGGAAGGGGATAAAGAGATGCAGGGGGGAGGTGGGGTTTCAGAGGGATGGAAGGAATCAGAGGAGACAGAGGGGTGAGGGGTGAGGGAGACGGATGGGGGATCACTTTACATTCGATGAAGAGATGAGAGGAAGAGGTCGAGGGATGGTTAGGGGAGAGAGGTAGAGAGAAGGATCAGTTAAAAAGCGGGGATGAAAGAGGAAGGAGAGGCTGGAGCAGAAATGTGGATCAAGGCCAGCCCGAGAGAGAGAGAGTGGGAGTGGGAGTGGGAGGGGGGGATTTATTCGGTCAGGGCATTGATCTACAAGCCCCGGGGTCAGACACAGGGTGAAACAGCGCTTATACTGTTTTGTAGCACTGGCATACATCCGACATTCTCACTTCTTTATCCTCAGAGGATGGGCAGTATTGACGTAATCAGACGGATGGATATGATGTTAAAGTTATTTAGTTGTTTTGCCTCTTAACATTAAATGCCTAACAAGTGAAATAACGGTGCCACTCTACTGTAATGCAGCTTTTCAGAGGCCAAAAATAATAACTTGAAAACAGAGAACATTTTGGCTTGACCATCAAATCCACTACGAAAAAAAGCACGTGTGGGGAAATAAATGAAACTTTGTCATTTAAACACAACTCATATGTGGTTTTCAGACATTTCACATGTGACAAATTCACATGATGTGGCCTCATGTGATTATCAGATGCAACCCGATCCCCAAAAAGTTGGGGCAGTGTGTAAACCTAAATACATTTGACTGGATATACTGGCAACAGTTTGGTAAATTGCACCTCAAATCCATGTGTGAAAACTGTTTTCACGAAACTGATACACTTATGTCTTAGATTAGTCTGTAGATTATTCTGCAAAGGCCCAGACTTAATACACAGCGCTTCAGATCATGACTATAAATGAGTTGAGGTGTTTTGGGCCGATCAGAGTTTGAAGCCAGGTATTATTCGGCGCTTTGTATGAAAAAATCATTCCTATCAGTTTCAACCCTGGCCTCATTTTTATTTTATTGCGTCAGTCTGAGTCTCAAATTGAGTGAGTCATACCTGCTCACCTCGGCGTGTCACTCAGTCTGCAGCTCAGTCCTAACGAGACAGAAACGATCCGAATGAAAGAAGAAGTAAAAATATGGACAAAAGTAAGATACTTAATACTTTCAGGTCCAATAGTTTTACAGTCTGATATAATGAGGACAGGAGCAGCAGGGTCCATGTATCTGCAGTTACCTGCTGTGCAGTCTGAGCAGGTTGCCCTGAATAAAACGATGTCCTCCTTCTCTTCTGTCTCTCTCCTCCCTCAGTGGAAGCAGCGGGGGTAGCAGCAGCAGGGAGAACAGCGGCAGCAGCGGTATTGGCATTCCCATCGCCGTGCCTACACCCTCCATCCCCAACTCTGGACCAGGTGAGCCACAGACCAGTCAGCCTTTCACAGTGCTGCTCACCCATCTCAGAATTTCATTAGTTTTTTTGTTTTTAAAGGGTTTTCTTAGCCTTTCCCATGCTCCAGACACTGGCTGAAATAATTTTCTGTCCTGATAAGAACACTTTTGACTATGAAAAAGCACAAATATCTGCTATTTACATTACAAAAATAAATCTGTTTTTGCCCTCGGAAACTCTTATCAGTTGCAGTCTGGTCTGTTTGGCCTGTGTGAAATGAGATAACACTCTCTAAACATTGACAGACAGCGATGAGGATACAGTCTATGCTAAGAGCCTCTGAGCCCGAGTTTACCTTTGTACATAAATTAAACGGTAGACAGAGTGAACTCCTACATAACACCACAAAGCGTCACATGCCTTTAAAGGATAAGTTCACCCAGAAATGAAATTTCAGTCATTATCTACTCACCCTCATGCCGATGGAAAGGCTGGTGTAGTTTTGTAATCAACGAAACATTGTAGACAAGTAGATGGGGACTTGTTTTAAACTTGTCGGCATGAGGGTGACTATATATCTAGGTCTAAACCAAGTTGAAGGTATTAGTTAAAATAGAAATTTGGAGCAACAAAGCAACAAGAAATATATTTCTTTAAATATATTATACACGTGTACAGTAATAATAGGCATTAGTTGCTGTAAGATGTAAATGTACTGTACTATTTGCAGATAGTGAGACGACACTACACAAAGCCTATGTTTATCAGACAGGGATTATGGAGGCCCATTGTGTTCTAAGCACAGCTGATTCTCTATCCTACTGTGTAAATAGGCCAAGCTGCGTTAGGCCTGCTGCTTTATGGTGGAACAGTAAGGCCCACATAACACCATGCGCACAAGCATCGTACTGCATCACACCATACACAAGCCTGAGATGCTACTGTGTTCAACTTTTGCAAACGGTTTGAGCTGAACGAGGCATATTTTAGGTTCCTGTAGCAGCGCCAGGATCAGGCCAGCAGCTCAGAACTAACCACAGCTCTCCCCAGAAGCCGGTCGCCATGGAAACACTCAATTCATACCACAAAGAATTGTGCGCGGAGACAAAGTCGGAGCACTCCTCCGGCCCCGAAGGCTTCTCGAGTAAAGTGATGTGATGTTATGTAACAGCGTCGAGGTGCAGGAGGCTGCCGAGGACACACTCTGCTCTGCTTAAAGTGGTTTCTAACGTAAACACTCCTTTCAGTCACGCCCATGTCCGCTCCCCCCGGAGCACCTCCCCCACCCCCTCCTCCGCCACCACCTCCTTCCATGGCCGGGCTCGCCCCCCCAGCTCCACCACCGCCTCCTCCCATGAGCGGGTTTGCCCCCCCAGCTCCACCACCACCTCCTCCCATGGGCGGGTTTGCCCCCCCAGCACCACCACCACCGCCACCCTTAGGTGAGACTGTTCGACCTCCGAGGCCGCTCCCGACGACTCTGATGGTGGATAATCAGCACGTCTACTGTGATTTCTCTCATGGTGGAGACGCACAAATGAGGGTGGTGAGGGTGCCTGTGGATGGGTTTCTGTTTGTGCACACTGCAAGCGAAAAGATTTGGTCGACTCATGTACAGTCCATGATTGTGAAGTAGGGCTGCATAATATGGTTTAAAAAAGTCATATTGTGACAAATATTGCGATATGATTCACGATGAGTCATTTCCACTGAAAGAACTATAAAAATCATGGGGTCTGTACCAAATTAAAATGTTTTCTCACATCTGGAGAGCAAGATATGTTTGACGGGGAATCTCTGCAGCATTACAGAACTCTATCAAACATAACTTGTCACTTGCTAGACACAACTACAGCCTATTAAATCAAATAATGTAATATAGAAAATGAGACAGGATGCAAGTCTGGTTGTCTCTTGACTGATGGCGGCTGTTTCAGTTGACAAACATGCTGACCTTTCAGACATCAGCTGGGTTCCCTGGTTGTTCAGCTCTGTAGGAAACAACAGGCTGATGCTGATTTTCTTGCTTGCAGTGTGAACAGACTGTATTTGTAACAGGTTAAATTCTATGTGAGGAAGTGTCTGGCTTTCAGTTCATTAACATTTTTCTTAATCCTCAGCGGTGGTGGTGGTGGTGGTGATGATGGTGTTCTACTTCCTTAATTTTTCACCAATATGCAATGATTTGCTAATAAAAGAAGTCTCATATCACCTGAGGCCTGGTGAAAGTTAATTACAGCCAGAAAATTGTTCATATTCATTTGACCTCAAGCTGCTGTAGATCTGGAAACAACAACTTTTACAACTTAATTTCAAGAATTGAAGATCCTGTATCCCATACAAAGACACAGGATGCATCAACCTTAAGGACCTTGAGACTTCTTTTGCAGATATGTTACTGTTTTATCAGAGTTATTTTACTTTTGTTTTTTTTTTTACTGGAAAAGTAAGTTTGGATAAAGCTGCATCAGGCAAAAAAACAGAACATGCCACGCTAGTAACATTAAGCTAGCTAAATCACCAAATAACCTCGCATCGGTTAGGTTAGCATGTTCAGATATTTCCCCTCATTGTAGATAAAAAGTCGTAAAACAGTCACGACTATTTTTACATTGTGTCAGTTAAGTTTAATATATTGTTTTGCCTCTTTAAACTGTTTTATTGTCGTTTTTGTCGCAGTTTGTGACGCTAAAGTGACTTCCTGTTAGCATAGTTGATTCCTTTTTAATATAACAGCGTTTCTTAGCGACAGGTTTACACCCATTTACATACTAAAACATTTCTAAATTGTTATTGCTTCAGCATAATTTATTGACAAACTAGTTTGAAACTAGTTAATAAGTACTTAAGAAGTAAATGATGTAGCCTGTCTAGCTGCCAGTTATGGTTATTCAAGACAGTGAGACAGCGACATCATTAAGATGTCACATAATGATTTCTGGGTAATGAAGTTTTAAAACATCTAAACAGCCATTTGAGCGCTGGAAACGTTCAATTTTGCCTAATGCAGCTTTGATTCACATGGTGTATCGACTGCGAACCACTGAGTGATACTGGCTTTGATTTACTGTCGGCTCTGCACGGCTGAGAAGCATCCAGCTGTTTGATTTGTGTGTGTTCGTACCGCAGCTGCTTAAATCTGATTCATTCCAATCTTCAGCAAGATGATTATTTGAAACATTCGCATTTTATCCTCTGAACATCAGCGCACACTCTCAGCTATAATTACTCCTGTCGATATGGAGAAGTTTGTTTGCTCCCGTGTTCCTCTGAAGCTCTACTTCCTCTGGTTCCACCCATCCCTATCTGAGAGCAGAGGCCTCTCCTTAGAGACACTGCATTATCCAGAAATGTAACAGGAAATACTCTATTTAACCCCGACTCTTGCCCTTTCTTTCTCTTTGTTTTCCACACACACACACACTGCATCTATAATCTTTAATATTTTAGCATATTTGATGTTGCTGTTGTTGGAAGAGAGGATTTCTGACACCCAGCCCAACGATACTCTTCTTACGATTGCTCATTTCTTATCAAAAAAAGTAAAATGTGTGAAGTTATATTCACTGCCAGCTCTGTTGAAACCTGAAGGATCAGTCTGTTCTGCTGCTGCTCTCTTCTCTTTGCTCACTGAATCTTCGCTGCATTAGGCAGGATTTATTCGGATGACCTTTTGGGACTGTTGTGTTTCATTGTACCTTCATGAAATATCTCTGTTTAACGGTGTCGTCAATACACAATCTGTGTCACTTCCCGAGATCACCTGCTTCCTTTAATTGCTCATTGATTGCCTTTCATAAGCTGTCGGGCTCTAATCAGGTTTTAAAAGCTCACATTATCTTTTACCATCTTGATGATTAACGTTTTTGGGTGCTTTTCTTTTCCCCCCTTCTTCCCCTTTCTGTCTAACCCTCCTGTCTGTCTTTTCCTCCCCTCCTTCCCTTTCTTTGGGTGTTTCTAGTGGTGGCCCCTGGGCCTGGTCTGGGCCCCGCTCCAATGTCCCAGTTTGGAACCATCTCGCGGCAGATTTCGCGGCACAACCCCTCCAACTCCTCTGTCTCTATGGTTTCGGCCACGGGCACCTACCGCCGGGCGCCGTCGGTCACTTCCCAGTTCTCCTTGCAGCAGCAGCAACAACTACAGCAGCAGCAGCAGCAGCAGCAGCAGCAACAGCAGTTACAACTACAGCAGCAGCAGCAGCAGCAGCAGCAGCAGCAACAACAGCCTCATATTAATGGAGGCACTCCTGGCTACGGCCAGAACTCAAGTAAGGCCCTTCTGTCTCCAGCTTTATAGACCCTGAATTGTCTGTGAAGCACAAACAGTCACATTCTTCCAAATCGTGACAGTGACAAACTAAAGCAAGCTTACCTTTGTAGACCAATATTTCATATCTGCAAGTGAGTCACTGCTCTCTGAAGGTCAAGCTTGCATTCTTGTCTGAATTATTGACTTTTTCCTTAAGTCTGAAAGTGCAGGTTGAGGCTTTTTGTCTACCTGTATTGATGCAGAATGTCTCGTCCTTCAGTTCTACAGCAGATACCAAGCAGACGATCGATGTCTGCTAACAGTGCGTGTCTGGGCTCATGTAGAGGCATGGAGAGAAGTTAACCTGTACATATATTTTTGTACATCATTTCGGTTTTGATTCCCTTTAAACTTAATGAAATTCACTGCTCTCCAGTCCAGGGTTATTAATAAGGATTATCTTGATTCTGCCTGCATCAGAATCTCGAAATGCTAAATTATCAGTCAGGACTAGTCGATGTGGCTCATCGCAAGTAGAGCCCGACTGATACTCCATTTTTGGAGCTGATGCTTATCCCAGTATCAGGAAATATTGATATGTCTGCCGATACCAACATACATTTTTGCAATGATCCCTCGAATGTTGTTATCAAACACTTGCTAGAAAGATATGTAACGGAGACAGGATATTTTACAGTTTAACAACACACTATTGTCTCAAACGATTAAAGAAATGAATGCACTGAAACAGTCAAATTAACTGGGAAATTTCATTAGTGTTGCTCAATATATCAGTATTTTATCATTATCATGATATGAGACTATAAAAGCATCCATGTATGCTTTGAAGTCTCTAACAAAAATCTTTGTATCGGCTTATATTCGGCAACATAAAAGCCAAAAACCGATGTGTATATATATATAATATATATATTGATATGGCCAACCGATATCTCTGGGTTTGAATTCCACGGATGGCCGTCATTCTTTATTAAGTCACTTTTTCAAAGAAAGACTTGTCGGCTTCTCGCAGCTTGAGGTAGCAGGAAGGAGCAGAGTTAGATCACCTTTCAACTGTCTTGGCGGAGGTTTTGTGGTCACACCTGGCTGAGATTAGATCACAATGTGAGCCAGAGCACCTCCAGATGTGGCCGATCACATTCCGACCCTAATGTGTTTTCTGAGCATTTACACCTGGCGGTACCGTGTTTTTTTCCAGGTAGAATATCCAGAGACAGATCGCGTGTTATCACCAGGTGTAAGTGGGCTCCTCATGCCTGATGTGCAATCACTGAAGCACATGGGCTTCATGTTGATTGGTGTCTCTAACTTTGGATTGATCAAACGATCTGGAAAATGTCTGAAAAATCTAAATTAGGAAGTCAAACTACTCTGCTCATACCTACAGCAGGTCTGAGGACAGTTGGAATGGGGTTGATCTCAACACCCAAGGCAAACAGCGCCTCCCTGTGGCCACTGGCAGCCCTGCTTCTTTTCGAGCTATGAGTAGGAGCGGTCTGATTGACAGAAATCAGACATAATCCGCCCTTTATCCTCCTGCCTCAGTGATCCCCAGAGACCGTGTGAAATCTCATCACAGTCACAGACGTCACTGAACTCCTCAACGTCACGTTGGTGTTTGATGCTGCGGCTACAGACAGTCGAATTAATTAATCCGTAATTGGCTGTTTTCTCTTTAAAATGTTGAAAGGGTAAAAATCGAATTTGGAATTACATTAGCTGACAGGTTAATTAATTTGACTGAGGCTTTCAGCTCTGTCGTGATCTCACTTTTCTCGCAGTGTGTTTGTGTCTTTTTTCTCTGTCGGTGTTGTGTGTGCTTGGGATTCGGGTGCACTCTTAACTGTCTGTCTGTCTGTCTGTACATTCTCGGTGACTTACGGGCTTTCTCTCTTTTTGTCCACTCTCTTTCTCTTCCTCTCTGCTGGCTTTCAGTGTCTATCGCTCCCCCTCCTCCCCCCATGCCCCAGCTGACTCCACAGATACCTCTGACTGGCTTTGTGGCCAGGATGCAGGAGAGCAGTAAGTGAAGAGGATAAGACATACTTCTCCTCCTTATCTGTGCCAACTGTTCCCACTTCCAGAACACCCAGCATGCATTGTTCTTGTTCATCCTCTCCTCCACTTGTCTGTTGAGAACAATTAATACCGACGTCTTGCAAGAATGTGTCTCATTAGAGTGTCGTCACGGTTTATGCAACTTTTTAAGTAGCTTTATCTGCTGTTTGGAGACAGATTTACTCTTCAGCTGTGAACCCATTTTTTTGTTTCTAAGTAACGGCAGTAAAACATAACAGCTGGAATAATCCCCCCCACTTCTTTTTTAAAATATGTGCAGTGGAAAAGCTTCCACCACCCACACTGTTTTTTGTGATTTAGTGTCACGCAGCGGGCTTCATCGCCGACTGAAGCTTGGTATTCATATGCTGAATTTTCTTGTAGCACTGCAGGGTTGAGCTGAGGTGAATGATAATGTTTAGAGGAAAAAGTGCCAAAAGTCTCTCTGCAAATAAGAAGTGGAGAAGATGGGAGTCTTTGCTGCCCCCTGCTGGTTCAAAACCTGCAATACGGTCAAATATTACAGCTGAGCCAGTATTAATTACTTTATTTCTTGACAGGAAGTAGCTTAAGAGTTCTTTGCTGGGCATTTTTTACCAAAAAACATTAAAAGAAATTGCAGTGTTCAATACAAAGTTGATTAAAATGATGGTAAAGCTATTGATTTATCTTTTATATAGCTTTTTTCCCAGTGTAGATGCTGTCAGGCAGACCTATAACCTACTAAATAGCATGACTCTGCATGTATTATCCATCAGAAGATCAACTAAGCGTTCATAAATCCTGTTTGGTTTCTTTTTTTCCACATTTGCTCGTTTGAATACAGTTTCAGAGCCACACGAGAGGAGCACAAACTACTTCAGAGGCTTAAACATTCAGTATATCATCAGGCCTAACAGTGATGCAGCCTGCTTGATGAATTTCCTTTTCAAATACCTTCCACACACACACTCTTCTGCATGTCTTATCATTTATTCTGCATGATTCATGCATGGCTCATGTCGACTGGTGATCCTTGACCATCAGGAGCTTCCCATCTCACACCTGTGTCTGTTTTAACAGTTGCAGATACTCCCACTCCGCCGCCCCCTCCGCCTCCAGACGACATCCCCTTGTTCGATGACTCTCCTCCCCCTCCACCGCCTCCTCCGGTTGACTACGAGGAGGAGGATGCCGCCGTGGTGCAGTACAACGACCCCTACGCTGACGGAGATCCACAGTGGGCGCCCAAGAACTACATAGAGAAAGGTTTGCTCAAAAAAATAAACCAATGTCAGGGCTGCAACTCACAATTATTTCAAATATCGCTTAACCTCAGTGATGAAATGTAACCGAGTACATTTACTCAAATATTGAACTTAAAGGTGCATTATGTAGCTTTGGGGGAGATATTTTAATCAGAAGAGAAAGATCTTTATTGACTGATTTTATTTTATTTTTTATTTTTTTTGCCGAAACAAACTGACCTTAAAGTACAACACAATTTCATCCTGTTTTACTAAGTTTATATTTGGCGGACCCTGCCACCGTTCTAGCTTCAAACAGTGTTCTAGTGGTCCACAGTGTTCCTCTGAGAACAGCTTGTTTATTCAGTTATGGAAAAAATAGATATTTCTGAGTTTATATCATTACCTCATTAATATTATAAATATTAAAACTCTGGTTTGAAATTCTTCACTAAAACTACATAATGCCCCTTTAAGAACAATTTTCAGGGTACTTGTACTTTTATTTTCTGCTACTTTATACTTCCACTCCTCTACATTTTGTAGGAAAATATAGTACTTTTTTACTCCAGGAGATTTTACATTGCAGATTGTGAGTACAGTTTAAATTTGTGTATTTTTTTCGGCTTCAGATAAAGAAAACACTAATTCCAACAATCAGAAAAATGCTGAGTATAGTAAGTATAGTCGATGTTAACACATGTATAATTCACTTTTATGTGTACCTTTGAAAGTATCAAGTACATTTTTTACCCGAAAATGATTTTTAAGTACACGTAATATTAGATACTTTGAGACTTTGTCGTATGGATGACTTTTACCCAAATAATATTTTAACACGATTTCATTACTTGTACTCAAGTATAACTTTTCGGTACTTTTTACAACACTGCCTAATCTGTCGATTGTTTCCATGATTAATCGATAGTCTGATTTTTAGTCTATAAAATGTCAACCATCCTCAAATTGTTGCGTTTGTCCAACCAAAAGTATAAAACCCAACAATTCTTCATTTAGTGTCATAAATGTCAAAGTAAAGCAGTAAATCCTCGTATTTAAGAAGCAGGAAGCAGCAAATGTTTTTAGATTTTTGCTTGAAAAATGACTGAAACAATAAATTGATTAGCAAAATAGTCAACTGATCATCGCAGCTCTAATTCCACGTATTCCCAACATTGGATCTTTTCCTGATCAAACATCTCCCTCCCTGTTTTTTTTAGTGGTGGCCATCTACGACTACAGCAAGGACAAGGACGACGAGTTGTCGTTCATGGAGGGCGCGATCATTTACGTGATCAAGAAGAACGACGACGGCTGGTATGAGGGCGTCAGCAGCGGCGTCACCGGACTCTTCCCCGGCAACTACGTGGAGTCCATCATGCACTACGCCGACTGAAGGGACCTGGCAGTAACAGTACAGTCTATTTATTCAGTCATATCATAATCCACTGAGAGACTGACCGCAGCAGACTCCTGAGACGCATAGACATAACTGTATGATCCCCCCTTTTTGATATGACAGAATGTTCTTTCCCTTACTGATTGCAAATAAAATGAAAAGTAATATCTATTTAGTTTATTTTGGTGTTATATGGGTGGGCGGGGGACATTTATGGGATATGTAAAAAAAAAAAAAGTTTCTAAAGAATCGGACTGCACGCGCTCACACCGGTTGAACTCAGAGACGATGCAGCTGAAGGATGTACGACGTCATCATGCCTGGACAAAAAAATTCAGAACTGAAACCTTTATGAACAAGAGTATTAGGTCGAATGGAACAAATAAAATATTAATGTCATGTAAACACCTTCAGTTGAAGCGTTTGTACTGTCAGTTGTATATAATGTGAGCTGCAGCCACTCCGGGTTTATGTAATGTGAAATTCAGTGAATGTCGATTATATGATAGTTTTCATTAGTGGCGCCCTCCTCGACTCCGTAAAGGCTCCAAACGCAGACAGCCTGTCGATAATCTACAAATTTAAATACTCTATATGGTATTTCAAAGATAAACAAATACTCCTGAAGATCAGTCTTGGCAAAAAAAAGCATGCAAAATTTTATGAGATATAACGTAATCCTAAGTTTATTGCCATTATGCTTCCATTATGTTGTAAATGTATTCAACTTTTTTTTTAAAAATTTTATGACACTGTTGAAATCACTGAACTTTTCAGACTCTGGAGTGAATTTCAGGCTTTCCCGTGGTCTCGCCCTCTAAATGCCAACATGTGTTTGATTTGCATCAGGGATAGACCGATTATCAGAATATCAGAACATCAGAACCGATACAGAATAATCTGAATGTACTAAGGCCGGAGATACACTTGCTGTTGAACCACACGTCCGCGTAGACAACCAGCTGCGTGGTGAACGTAGTCGTTCACATACTTGCCTGTATGCTACGCACGTTAATGAAGGATGCGATTAGATGGCACACGTTAGGTTGTCCTATTGTTGCTGCCGCGCTTACTGACTCCTAAACCCTGTCAGATCCCCATACTACGCTACACTGCTGCTACTGTTCATGTGCATAATGCAGCTTGTGTAACGTTAACTGTTGAGGACGTGAGAAACGACCCTCGAACCAACACTTTTGTCTGATTTCAGAAAATAGGATGTCATGACGGACTAGAAAGCTGATATGAACTTGATAAAGTCTGGTGTCTTAATTAGTTATCGGTCTCCCTAATAACTAATAATCTGTATCGGTCTATCCCTAATTTGCATCCTAAAAGTGATATGGAGTTTACTTTTTCATGCGTTTGATCTGTTTGAAGCACGAGAACACATTCCATTTTCCCTGCTTACTATCAAGCATTTAAAGATTATGTCACATCACTGTTATTAACTTCATACTAATCCACATGAAACCTGTAGGATCCATTGGTAACATTGGCAATAATGGCCTCTGATCAGAGAGCAGGTGGTGCGCAGTGACGATGAAGACAGGAGCTGTGGTGCCTGACACTGCCATGTGACAATTCAGCTGTAACATTAGACCAATAAACAACTCTAATACCTCCTCAGTCCTCCACCGAGCAACAGGGACCATGTCGGACGCTCTGAACATGAAATCCTCTGGGGTGCACAGGTGTACATATTTTAACTCAAGTTAAAATCAGCCAATCAATATCAGATTTCACTCAGGTCTAGGATTCAACTTTATAACATTGTTTTTTTTCTGTTGGCCCTTCAACGTACATCTTCATTAATTTTTTAACTTCCACATGTCACCATTCCAGGATACTGCAGCTAATGCCTTGATATATTTTGCCTGTTCGCTTTCCAATAAAAGAAAAAAAAAAGTGTGTTCCAGCTCAATTTCATGGGTAGAAATATTGAAATCTGTCTGCCCTCCATTTGTACATATAATATGTTGATTGAAAAATTAATGTACAGTCTTTTATAATAAACAATTCTATGTACAACATGTGTGTGTGGTCACTTGGAGGGAATAAGGAAGGAGCAGAGGCTTGGTTTAAATAAAAAAAAAAACATAATGGAGGTTTATTGAGAACACAGTCATTGCAGATGATAAGGCCTTGGCTGCTACAGGACAGTCTCCCTGTAACATTACACAAGTCAAAAAGACACATGACTTTTTGGCCTCTGGGGGTGTGGACGGATCTCGGAGGACAATAACACAGATCCAAACACACACACCAATGACAAAGTGTCACTTTCATTTGGAATCACAGATTTTTGCATCGCCTCCGCTGCTCAGCGCCAGCATGTAACAAACTGTCGAGTCACAGTCGGCTGGTTTTGAGTCCTGGGAGGTCGTTGCAGTTACAGTACTGTACGTGAAGAGTTGGGTTGCAGCTTTCAGTGCCATCTGTCCGTGTAAGTTATATTGTCTATACATTTCCTTTTTTCCAAATCATGACTTTTGATACCATTCAAGAATCAAACCGAGTTGCGCTAAAAAACACGTGGATCATACATACATTATTAAGCAACTCGGCCTCATAAATAAATTTTTGGGAGTGGTTGAGAGAGCCATGAGACTGATACTAGTTCAGAAAGACCCCTGGATGCAGTTTTGATCCCTTGATTTTGATTAAGAGTTCCATAGTTGGCACTAAAACCAGCAGCAGGGGTCCTTCTGAACCAAACTCCCATCGCTTCTCTCACCGTTCTTTTGTCCGACCCCGGCCTGCGTAGACACGTGTGGGTGCAGGGTGAGCTGCTTTCCCCACAGCTAGCTGCCTGAAGTGAGGCTCAGCGGTGGACGATCACTTGTCTCTGGTAAGCACCATCTCAGTGAGCCTGATGAGGGCGTCCCTCTCTGCCGACGGCCGCAGCATGCTGATTTGCCTGATGGCTTCTTGACAGTAGCGCTGGGCCAGGTAGGTGGTCTGTTGCACGCCATCGCTCTGGAACCAAAGAAGAAATCGATCAAACTAAAGTAAACTTTACTGGGCGTTTTTGTTCTACTTCTCTTTAACAGTTACACATATTCCCCCTGTTGCATTTGCGGAGCATTCTGTGAATTTTAACATCTTTAGGGAGCAATGAGTTGTACCATTAATTATGCGTATCAGTGTCAGAATCAACATTACAGATCTAAAGCCCACTTCTCAATCACAAACGGAAAGCACCCACAGCTTAGGTAAGGTTTTAATATCTTGATAAAAAGGTGTTGATCACAGAAAGTTTACAAAATATAATCAATATCATTTATTTACGATAAAGCTGTCCTATTAAATCAAGTCTTAAAGTCTAGTTAAGGAAGACAGGGTGTCAAATTTCAATTCTAAATAATAATTTTACATAAATATGTAACAGGTTATGAGACTAAAATACTGAGGCCTCAATATGACCTACATACGCAAACGAGACCATCAGGGAGAGGACTGGTTATTTCTATAATCTAAAAGCCTGTCACCTGGTGGGATTCAGACTCATCCGGGTTGGATAAGTTATAAAATTAAAACTATTTTTGAAAGCAAAGCACTGAGGAGGAATTGAGGAGGCAAAAAAGCTGTTCTGTAGTCCGTTGGCACTAAAATAAAGCTTACTTTGTTACTCCATCATCTTTTGTCCACAGAGCTGGCAGAATAAACACAAAATTAAAGTTCCTTGTAGTAGCTTTAAATCTGACGTTAAGGCCTTAGTGTGGTACATAAAATATATGGCACCCATCACACTTGACCCCATGTAGCCTCTTTTTAAACAAGAATTTGAGCCGTCAGTGCTGAAAAATAAAACGTTTAAATCAGATTTGGCAGAAGCTTGTATCGGTATACTTTTTTGTTGGGTCGTGTATCACTGGTCATACCTGAAGGACGTACTGCCAGGCTTGATCTACATCTCCTTTGGAGGTGAAACGTCTCATGATCATTGCGTGGAGCTCAGGAAACTGGAAAGACAGAAACAAATTGAAATTGTACCTTCCAGTTGAATCAATTAAATGTGCAGTTTCTATGAAAACACACGACTCACTAAAATGCAGATGTTGCTCTCACCTGTTGACAAGCAAACAGGACCGGTCCGGTGGCCAAGCCCAGTTTGAGATCTGCAGCACAGGGCTTCCCCAGCTGATTGGCTCCTGATGTGAAGTCCAAGACATCATCCACCAACTACAGGACAGAGAACAATTATCCCATGTAGTCATTTTATATACAAGTACCTTTAGAAATTCAAAATTCAATTGTAGACACCGTTATGTTTTGGATATCAAGTCTAACAGGTAAAAAAGATTTTAAAAAAGGATCAGAAATTACCTGAAATGCGATGCCGACATTCTTCCCGTACTGAAAGGCTATTTCATGAACTTCAGGATCAGAATTTACCAGAATGGATACCTTAAAAGAAACAGAGGAGACAGTCAACAAAAAGCATTGAGTGCAGAAGCAGAGGCTTTCCTCCAACTCTGTGATATTTGGGTGTAGACAGAACGTACATACTGCTTTACAACTGTTTGCAATAAGACTCGCTGTCTTCTTGAAGGTTTTCTCGAGGTAGTGTTTGAACCTCTCGTTCTCGTTCTCTTTGGAGCCCAGCTGCATGAATTCACCTGCAATATATTAGAGTTTGTTAACGGCGCAGTGCAGACTCTGAACAAGTCACAGCTTCCGGTGTGCAAAGTTGCCCAGTACAGCTTCATGGACAACTCAAAAAAGATTTTCTATATTAGACATGTACGAAGTGTTTCGAGGCCAAGACGTACGTAAGTGACTGACGTGGCACGATGGCATGAACGATCTGATTACTGTACCTCGCACCAGGTCCTCGATAACCTGGGAGAGCACCTTTACCACTGTGATGTTACCAATACGAGCCAAGGCCATGGAGGCCGCTGAGAGGATGAAATCTCCAGCCAAGATCGCCTGGAGGAGAGAAAACAAATGACATTAATATCCATGTGAGGACTAAAGAGAAAGTCCTGAGCCGACTTTATTTCTCTTACCTTTCTTTCACCCCAAATTTCATTGATGGTTCTCTTCCCCCGCCGTTTATCTGATCCGTCTATGACGTCGTCGTGCACCAGGCTGGCAGTGTGGATCATTTCTGAGATCATCGCTATGGCTCTCTGCCCCGGGAGCAAATCCCTGCAGGGACAAACCCTGGATTATGCTTCATATAACAATTCAGGAGTCATTACAGGGTGTGGTGCTTTTTCCCTGTTACAACTGTATCAAAGGTCACTTTGTGTTTGTAGTAGCAGCAAATAAAACATGAGATTCTGCTGGAATATTTTGGTCTGGAGTGATTCAATGTTACCCAGATCTGTTGCTGTGGATGTTGAGCGCCCGGGCCATCAGGACGACTATCATCGGTCGGATGGCCTTGCCTTTGCCATCAAAGTAGTAGTCACATAGATGTTTCAGCTCTTTGGATACAAAAAGCTCCTGTGAGGCAAAGTAACAAGATCATGTCTTTTATTTCAGCCATAATCAACCAGTGTCATACACCACATGACTGTAAATTGGCTTCTGTGTCTAAATAATATGTTTATGAGATGACAACACATGGCTCACTCATCTGTTATTGAACTGTCCCTGCAGCTACAAGGTCAAATCAAGGCAAAGACAATACCAAAGAGGCTCCAAGACGAGCTTCAACTGCCCTCCTGTCTCTTAGCTGCAAATTAACATTACTTCTTATGTAGACACACGTAGCAAGTACACTCTGGATTTAACATGTACCTTTCTGATGTCATCGTATAAACTTTTTAAATCTTTCTGGGCTAACGTGAAGGGGTCCTTCGGCTTGGCATCGCTGTGTATCGTTCTGCAGCAGCATGACTGTAGTGTGGGATCGAGCAACCGTGACCTGTGTCTGGAGAGAAACACAACACAGACTGTGAATACACTGTCAATTAGATGAATGCACTAGCTTATGATGGCTATCATTTTTTGCAGAGATTTACTGAAGATGTTAGATTTTTGGGGCCAATGGCAATATAATATATGGCCGATACACACACGTTTTGCAGCGATCTTTCAAATGTGGTTATAAAAATACAGAAATATGCAACATAGGCAGGATATTTCACACTGTAACTTTAAACTTTACTGTCTAAAATGACACCAAAACATGTTTTTCTGCAATTATAATGTATTTGACAACCGATATATCTGTGATAAGCCAAAATCGACTGACAATACTGGCCAACCGATTACTCAGTCAGGCTCTGATTTATCGTTTCGTCTATTTAAACCCCCTGTGACTGTTACCTCCACAACAATTTGGTTACAGTTTTTAAGACAACTCACCTGGTGATAGATGAGGTTAAGTTTAAAGTTTTCGGCTTTATCTGTGTTGGTAGTGCTGATGGTCGCCCCTGAAATTTAAAAAAGGACACGACACCAAAAGACTTTAGAGTTTATACTACTTTTAGACCTACACCCTTGTGTTAGTAAACTTAATTTACAGAAAGAGGAACTTAACTATCTGCAATAACACAACATGGTATGATAAAAAAATATAAATAATATTAAATAAAACAGTCTGAAGCCTTCATCTGATCATAACATATTGTACTTTTTACTTTAAAATAAGTATTTTGTTAATGAGGTCTGGAGTAGCACAGGTGACTCAATGACAAATGAATGAATGAATGTTGGGGGTAAATAAAGATAAATGAATGGGGACTGGGTCTGACACAGGTTAGATTTAGATGCACAGCTGGCTCAGTAAAGCACAGAGCTGAGTGTAATATCAGGAGCAGGTCTTGACCTTTATGCCAGCTGAGCACTCAGCTGACACTCCCTGCAACAAGTCTCCATTCATTTAGGATATTCTTACAAAAACAGAAGTAACTCTTGCAAAAATACAAACAGCACTTACACAGCCAGGAAATGTCACAGACACTGAAGTAATAAACACATTAGAGGAGTAAAAACCAGCATTCACAGAGGCAGGCTGGCTGCCCGGTGGTGTGTATGACCTTCCGGGGGTTTGACAGCCGCAAAACTCACCTCGTTCCCCGGCCCGCAGCTCCAGGACGTCCGCCCCAGAGAGGACGCGGACACGGACACGGACCTGACGTTGTATTGCCACAGGGTTTCAATTAAACCCGCGGTCGTACAGTTTGTACTCCACCTCCGGCACTGCCTCCACCACGGACCCGCCATGTTCCCGAGAAGCGTGCATTAGGACGGGGTTATGTATTTGAGCGGAACCGGAAATAGAGTCAGCGGGCGTCGGCTGATGACGTTTCATAACACGGAGTATCGTTAGCCATAGATGGTCGGAGAGTTTAGGAGCTATAAACTACCTTCTGAATTAAATATTTATCAGGAATGCAGCGGAAGATGTAAACTATACTCACCTATGTTTAACGTTAAACTAAAGTTATAAAATGTCTCAGAAAATATACTTAACTAGCATATCTGTGACCAGGCTACTAGTTAGCCGGGTAGCTAGCTAACGTGGTTACCATAGCTACCGGTGTTTCACAACAGCTAACGCTAGCAAAGCTAACTAAGCTATACGGGATATTTTGAGGGTTAACCTGACCTAAAGTGCGTTTACATGCCCTTTTATTTCCACGGAAGGGTTTAAAACTTAATATTAGGGTGGCTTTTAGATTTATTTCTTTAAGTGTTACTTTAAAAACTGACAAAAGGTGAATGAAAGTAACTTTTTCAGGGGAGATAAAGCATTAACATGTATGCTAACTGATCGTCTGCTAACATTGGTAGCTGTTTGCCAGTGGTGTAAAGTAAGTTGAATAAATGTACCTAACAACCTAAAATAGCAGAAAATACTTAAGTACAAGTACCTCCAAATTGTATTTTAGTACAGTGCTTGAGTAAATGTACTTAGTTACATTCCATCACTGTATACAAGTACTTTACACTTGCACATACTACTGTGTATGTTCATCTACACTACATATAGGTCATAGTTTCTATCTTTTTTTAAATTTATCGCTACATTATTGCTTACAGTGCATGTATATTTAAGGCAGCGGCAGAAATGTGCTGTACTATCCACACAGTAGTCTTTGCTCTGGTAGCAGCAGCCAGCTTCTCACCTGTACACGTCCTGGAGTTCTGTCAAAGTTCTGACCGCGACTGCCACAGTCATGACAAAACCACGTCAGACAGCGTCAAATCCAGGTGGAACATCAGCGCTTCAAACCTCATACAGGACCTGGACCAGTTCAGAGTGTCCTGCAGGAAGCTCATAGGTAAAACTGAGTTTTGTGACATTACAGGTCGATGTGTTTACAGTGAAAGGGTCACTATCATCCCGTCCTCTCTGCAGAAGCATTCCCAGTAGACGAGGTCGACGGCAACTTCGTTCGCACCGTAAAGAGCTGCATATTCTCCAAATCCATTCCAACCCCACTGAAGGGCCCGTTAAGACTGGCAGCAGTTTCAAAGGTGATGTAAAATCATCAACAGCATCTCATAGTGTTTAATTAATAATAACAAGAACTCATTTTATTTCATATTGTCTCTACAGGATGTCATTGAGGGGATCTTAGATGTAGACGTGGCTGTAACACAGTCTGATGAGTTCCTGCTTTATGCCAGCGGTGGCAGACTGCTACCAGGATCTGTACCACTTGCACACAGATACGGAGGTCATCAGGTAGAGTTTGTTCCAAATGTGTTTAATTAGATGAAATAATCCGCGTTTTAGTCATATGTCCACAGCCTGGCTGAGTTGAGTAACTAACTAATCTTTTACAGGTTTCTTTAATCAAAAAACATAAACAGACTTTCTGTTTTTAATCTGGGATTTATACAGTGTAACCTCAGCAGACATGTAATCAACTTTCTATTGGGCAAAGGAAACTTCCGTACCTTTAATTTAAGATGATAATACCTGTGAACGTCAGAGACAAGATCTGATCACTGACATGAAAATGTGCTGTACTCGTCTCCATCAGTTTGGCTACTGGGCGGGTCAGCTGGGCGACGGTCGAGCACATTCTCTCGGTCAGTACACCAACAGGTGGGAATATTTTTGAATTAGTTTCTTTGATTATTACAAGTAGGTGCATAGTCAGTTAAACTTTCAACTTATTTTCCTTATGAATGTTTGCACCGCAGGAAGGGGGAAGTATGGGAGATGCAGCTTAAAGGCTCTGGAAAAACACCTTATTCAAGGTATGTAGGTTATTTTCCAGCTTACCCTTTTTCTTCCTTGTTTTCTCCTTGTTTCTCTTTTCCCCACATCCGGCACCATTGCATTACATGATACCAACTTTAACTACAGGTCAGGAGATGGTCGAGCTGTGATCCGTTCTTCTGTGAGGGAGTTCCTGTGCAGTGAAGCCATGCATTCCCTGGGTGTCCCAACCAGCAGGGCTGCCAGGTGAGAGAGGAGGGCGAGGTTTAGGTTTTAATATTTTGCATTGGATTGAATTGTTTTTCCTCAAATGTATGTTGATAATTCTCAGGCAGTATGACTTTTAGCTAGGCCATGTACCTCCTGAGAAAAGGCAGAAATGTTGGAAGAATTTGAATCCGTGAAGCAGCTGCATGATGTTCTCCTGATTGTTTTGTCCTGTTATTGATCTGATGATGCTTTGCTCTGTTTTAGTCTCATTGTAAGTGACGAGCCGGTGATGAGGGATCAGTTCTACAACGGCAATGTGAAGACAGAGAGAGGTACAGACAACAACTTACATTTCACTCGTTATCAGCTACATTTAATCTGCGTAACATGTTTTAGCCAAGCTTTTTATTTTGTCATTTTCACTAGGAGCTGTTGTTCTCCGGTTAGCCAAGTCATGGTTTCGCATTGGATCTTTAGAAATTCTCTCTGAAAGTGGAGAGACAGATCTCCTGAGGTGAGTCAGGTCACGTGATCATAATGTCAGTCATTCTATGGCCTCCTGAGGCAGGTAATATACTGCAGCTTGTAACATGATTTTTGTTGTTCTGCTGATTTTTAGAAAGCTGTTGAACTTTGTGATTGATGAACATTTTTCTTCAGTTGATTCAGACGACCCAGATAAATATTTGGTAAGTAAAAATATAAAAATGTTTCTGGTAATATGTTGTACATGATTTGTTTGTTTAAGGTGTTTCCTTGTTTAATGCTTTGCTTTGTGTTGTACTTTCATGTTTCAGGTGTTTTATTCCACAGTTGTAAATGAAACGGCACACATGATTGCCCAGTGGATGTCGGTTGGGTTTGCACATGGTGAGAACCTCATCTGACTGAAAATCTGATCACAGAGTCTTTACCAACATCTGATATCTACTGTTTGTCATCACGACAGGTGTGTGCAACACGGACAACTTCAGCCTCCTCTCCGTCACCATCGACTACGGACCGTTTGGCTTCATGGAGGCGTATAACCCCGGTATGTACGATGAAACATGTCGGTGTTGCACTGAAATAACTGAATGCCTTGCTCTCATCAGATGTCTAAACAAAGCTGCGATGTTGCAGATTTTGTCCCCAACACATCTGATGACGAGGGCAGATACAGCGTAGGAGCCCAGGTCAACGTCGGGCTGTTCAACCTGGAGAAGCTGCTGACGGCTCTCAGTCCTGCGCTTTCTAAGAAACAGCAGAAAGAGTAAGAAGAATGACATGATGACTGTTTAAAATATATATTTTGTAGTACATACATCATATTTTTCTATATTTGTGCTCTTCACCTTTTGAAATTTTAGATTTTCTTAGCATCATTTTCGGCTCTTTTTTCTGTTTTTCTTCCTCAGGGCTAAAATCATTTTAAAAGGATACGCTGATATTTACCAGATGAGGTGAGCTCTGTGTGTCTCCTTTACATCCAAGAAGTGATGGTACATCAATAATATATTTACCAGCCTCAGTCATACATGTATTTCAGGTTTCACCAGCTATTTAAAGCTAAACTGGGGCTTCTCGGTGAAGAGGAGGAGGACGGCTACCTCATCGCCTTCCTGCTGAAGGCAAGTCTCTGACAATGCGACGGATGCTCACTGTGAAAGACAGTTTTTTACATTTTTACATTAATCTCTGTCTACCAAGTCAATTTCATCTCACTGTCTGTTTACTGGCTGTGTACAGATTGGATTTTATTTGCGCCCCAAATCTAATTGGGTTTGTCTCCCCAGATGATGGAGGACACACAGTCAGACTTCACCATGACCTTCAGGCAGCTCAGTGAAGTTTCAGTGGAGCAGCTTCACAACAACAACTTCACACAGGTGGAGCTCAAGTGGCACTATGTGATATCCCTGTGCTCTCTGTTAGTATGGAGGGTAAAATGGTGCTGCAGATCAATTTTGTTTTTAAGGCATCTCTTTCTGATACTTACCTTTTTGTCCTGTATTAGACGTGGGCTCTTGAAGACTTATCGTCCCACAAGCTCTTCTCTGATTGGCTCGACATGTACCTGCTCCGGCTCAGAGGGTAAGCAAAACCCATTTTGTGATTTTGGATCTGGATTGGATTTAAATATTTCTCTTTGCTCCCTTTGTTCAGACAACAAGCCGGTAGTGATTTGGATCGTCAGCACAGGATGAAGAGTGAGTCACTAAATCCACATATTAGTGTTGCTTTGACCGTGAAAGATAAGCAGTCATTTGTGGTTAAAGACATAAAATAAGATGAAAAAGTGTCATTGTGAAAAACATCTTACAGGTGTGAATCCTCGATACGTGCTGAGGAACTGGATGGCAGAGTCTGCGATAAGAAAAGCTGAGATGAATGATTTTTCTGAGGTGCGTGTGTGATATTTCATCTCTATCAAGTACTTTTCTGTGGCGAGGCGTTCGACCGGTTTTAACCTGCTGTCTTTTATTTTCCCACCACAAGGTGGAGCTGCTGCACCACATCCTGTCCTCTCCCTTTGTTACACAAGAGACTGCAGAGGAGGCGGGCTATGCAGCAAGACCTCCACTGTGGGCTGAGAGGTTAAAGGTCAGCTGTTCCTCTTGAGTGAACCGCTGGAAGTGGAGAGATACTCACATCAACAAGAATTACAACGTAACTGAGCTTTTTTTTTGTGACATTTTGTTAAATTCCGTCACGTCTGTGGAAATTATTTGGTTCAAAATGTCAAGGTCATTGCTGTTTAATGTTCTCGATTACCCAATATTTATGGATACAGTGACCAGTAAATATTGGATGCAGTTCTTAGTGCCAAAGATGACTTAATTATATTTGTTTTTGTGCTCATACAACTGTGATCTGACTGTTTGACAGCTAAATACTTGCAAATGTCTTCCATGTGATTCCATAGTGACACCAAAATAAAAACAAAGGATCTACTGCGGAGGCCGTCCCGTCGCTTTTTTTAAGGATCTACGCTCGTGTACAGACTTTTCACCTGATTCACATACAAGAAGAAGACACAGTAATTCAGTACAATAAGAAATGCTGTCCAGTTCATTCATTTCATGTCCCACCGGGAATTTTTTTGAGTATTTATTTCGGCAACAGTTTAAAAAGCTACCGTAATGGGCTACACTTGTGTATTCCCAAATAACTGGTGTTTTTATAGTATTTACAGCCCTCCATACAAACACATGACAATATATATACAATTCTATAAATGTTTCTCTGAAGTATGACGACAGCGGTATATTCTTATATCATACAAAACAAAAATATTACACCTAAACAGATGTTGCATCATGTTTTTTTGTTTTTTTTCCCAGTTAATTGAGTGACTGGTGTCTGTAAAACTCAAGCTTTCAATCACAGAACAAAACAGGGGCTTCATTACAGAAACAAATGTCCTGGCTGCTTGTATCACATCCTACCTGTGCTTTGATATTAACCTCTCCAACATGCTGACATCAGTGTTAGCCTCTCCAGTAGGCTAACTTAGATATTAACTCATCCAACAGGCTAACATCAGAGTAAACTTCTCCAAATGGCAAATATCAGTGTTAGCTTTCCCAAAGGCTAGCATATGTATTAGCTTCTCAACAGGCTAACATTAGTATAAGCTTGTCAAACTGGCTGGCTATCATGCTAACAACAGTGTGAGTTTCTCCAGCAGGCTAACGCCGGCGTTAGCCTCTCCAACAGGCTACCAGCAGTTTTAACGTTAATGCTAGCTTCTCCAACAGGCTAACATCCATGTTAGCTTCTCCAATAGGCTAACATTAGTATTAGCTTCTCCAACAGTGATAGCCTCTCTAGCAGTTTTGGTATTTAATCATAATGTTTCAGTGTTTCTGTTGTTCCCCATATTTATTGTCATTGCTTACTTGCCTAACAATAATGGTGCTTCCACTTTGGCAGCTATTCTGAATGCCATTACAACTTTGGGTTGCGCAGTAGCTACATTTCCTGAAAGCAGTTATACCTTAAGATCCCAAATGTCATCCTTAACCGATATAAGATTCTGTAATGAGGCCCCTGGTACATAACAATCTGAACTTGTTAAAAGTTGAACTCTTTGGTCTTAATCATAATCAACCTCTCAATTGATTTATGCAAGATTATGTGTTGGATAAGCAGACTAGAAAAAGGGCGGATGGAGCACAGTTTTCATGGAGAGATGAAGTCTATGGCTGACTGATGTCCACTGGCTCCATGTTGATGTTTAGTATTGTTGTGGATGTTTGGTAAAAATCAAGACATGGCAGTTCCTACTATACTCGGGCTAATGATTGCTACGCTTCTTGTTCATGGCCATCATCAGTTCTGACATGAGGTCTCCATCTCCTCCTCCTCCTCCTCCTCCTAGCGCTGGTGTAGTCCTCTTTGGCGGAGCAGGAGGAACCTTCTTCGCTGAGCCTGTAGGCCGCAACGCCGCTCTTGGGGCAGCAGCAGGTGGAGGCGGAGGAGGAGGAGGTGGTGGCGGGACTCCTCCAGCTCCTGTGAACATTGGCTGAGGCGGAGGCGGTGGTAGAAACCCTGGATCCGGTGGTGGAGGAGGCAGATACTGGTCCATACCCCCGAAACTAGCTGAGGGAGGCGGTGGTGGTAGGCAGCTCATAGATGGTGGAGGAGGTGGCAGCGAACCAAAGCCAGTGGCAGGAGGTGGAGGTGGAAGGAAGTCTGGCGGGGCGTCGTCAGTGGGTGGAGGTGGCGGTGGAGGAGGGAGGTTGTCCAGTGGAGGTGGAGGGAAGTTGGTTGGCAGGTGTCGCTGCGGGGAAGCAGATTTAAAGGACTTCTTGGCAGCCAAAGGAGGAGGTGGAGGAGGGAGGACTGGGTCTGGAGGTGGTGGAGGAAGGACATCCGCCATTGGTGGAGGTGGAGGAGGAGGTGGAGGTGGGACATTTCCAAAGTCCTGAGAAGACAGAATATAACATAATGATACAATATGTCCAAGAGGGGAACATGTTTTTAAAATGTCTAAACAAAAACCCATCTGAGGTTGTTCACCAGGCAGGAAGTGATACTGATGGCATTATGGGAAATGTAGGATCAAGCAAGTTTGAGCTTGACTCGTACGTTGGACAGAAAGTCTGGAGCTCTCAGCCTCTGTTCTTTAGATTTTGACCGTTCAAATGTTTAAAAACCTTTTTAAAATGGCATCACAATGTCTCGTTAACACGTTAATGTCTTAAATTTGCTTGTTTTCTCCAACTAACAGTTAAATATTTGTAATTTATTGTCACATATGACAAAGAAAAGCAGCAAATACTCACATTTAAGAAGCTGATACCAGAGAAATATTTGGTATTTTTGCTTGAAAACTGAAGCGATGAGTCGAAAATTAAAAAAATGATTGCCGATTAATTTTCTGTCGACAAGTCATTGCAGCTCTAGTTTTGTTGTCTTTCCATAGAAATTTAATTTAAAAAGGCTGCTTTTTTTCAGTTTTTGTCATTTTTAATTGAATATAGCTGAATATTTGGGAAACTTGAAGGCATTTTCTCTTTTTTCATAGACTAAACAATAACAACAGATACATTTATAATGAAAATAATCAATATTTCCACCTGTAATTCAGAGTTTTGTACCTTTGAAACAGGTCCTGGTTGGGGCTTGGGCGCATGACCGTTGGCCTGGTTTGGTGATTTAGCTGGCAGAGGAGGAGAAACACTGTGAGTGAACATACTGTACGAGTAAAATCACCACATCTGGGTTGTTTTACATCAGCGAAACACTCCGTAAAGGCAGCTCGTGTGTCGTGCTACCTTTGATGGTGGGCGAGGGCGTTGATGGATTGGAGCTTGATGGAGTGCTGCGGTTCGTCCACGCCGAGCTGACGACGGCCTTCTTCTCGGCTGTTTTATAGTTTTCGTGCAACGACACACCGTACTGGAAGTGCAAGAAACACACCACAGAGAGAGCATGAGTTCTGGTCCCAGTGGAGATTATTTCCTGTTATTAAAACGCAGAGCTAAGAGTTAAATTTTTACCTTTGCGATACGTATTCCGGTTACCCAAAGGTTCATGGTCCAAGCATCATCACAGCACAGGTACTTGATGTACTGAGACTCTTTTTGGATCTGAGGATGCTGAAGAGACAAACACAGATGGTTCAGACATCAGAGTAACACAACACACACAACCGGACCTTCAGTGTAGCACACATTAAATGTGATGACCACCAAAACACACTAACATAACCTCTGAGGTGTCACATGAGGCTGTGAACTTCATCATTTTAGCTGTTATCCAAACGTGGATGATTTTAAAGGAGCACGCCGCAGATTTAACATTGAACTCCTATAACATTATTGTGCAATGTCCAAAAACAGTTATCAACAATTAAACAAAGACTTTTTTTATTCCAACCATTATTGTATGGAGTCATAGGAGTGCCATAAAAAAAATAAATCATGAGAAAATAAATGTAGAAACAAAAACAGGAATAAATGAAGTAAATAAAAAATGTTGGACTGTAAAATAAATAAATGAAAATATAAAGCCAAAGAAACAAAAAATATAAAAGACAAATTAGCATTTATTGTGTATACATGTATTTATATAATTTTGATGACTGTAGTGGAGATTTGCTTATGTTATAAACAGCTAATGTAGCCTCAAGTCGCTAGCGTTCAGCACCGATGGGACTTTGATGTGTAAACTTAAAACACAGGCAGCCACCAGGGGGCAGAGTGAGTCTGGAGCCTGGGTGTTAACAGGAAACACCAGTGAAATTGATGATGTGTTTCTTAATTCCTGTTGTTTGAAATAGTCCAGTCAGCATTTCTGAATGAGAAACCATGACGCTAGAAGTGAAATGTTTGAGTGCATCCTGTAATTTGAGGGAAATACGAGATGTTTGATGCTCAAGTAGTCTTTAAAGTAAGTCTGCAAAATCTGACTGCTTACAAAAAATATTTGCCGTGCAGTGCATGCTTCCAGGTCCAGCATTAATCCCACAGTCAATTGTTCCACCCCGAGGAGGAAGTTGACTTTGCCACAACATAATACATAATGAGGGTGGTATTAGTGATTGGCTCGGGCTCCTCCTCTGAATACATAACAGCTAAATCATGAAGCAAAATTTTTTTTTGCTTGCGTCCTTGCATTGCTGCAGCCTGTAAACACACCGCCCCACCAAAGTGTCAAACACGCCCAGCTTCAGCTATTATTGTAACATCTGCGTACCATCTACCACGACGAGAATCAGCTTTTTGTCTGCATGACTCGAGACCATGTTGAAGCCAGGCCGGCCTTCGTGTCTCAGTATCCACTCTGACAGGTCATTTTCCTTTTGCCCTTGGCTGGCAGCACCTTAAAGTCCCTTCAGCTCAGACCTTGAAGACTTCACTTGTGGGTAATTCACTTTCTTTGCCTCTCTAAGCTCTTTTCCCTTTGATCCCCAACAACTAGTCGCATGGTATCTGCTGATTCCAGTATTTCTCAGACAAGATAGGGGAAAAAAGAAAGAAAGCGGACTTTCACATCCTTTAAACACTGACCACCGTCTAATTCTTACTTTTTTCACGTCAGTCAGCATTTCTCGCTCTTAAATGGATACTGTAGGTACCTCCCATTACTGTTAATATTCTCAGCTTCAAAGAACTCCTCTTAATTAAACGCACTGTGCTTTTACAGTCGTTCCTTTGAAAGATATATTAGGAGCTGCTTAAAAAGTCCTCAGCTCGCTTTCTCGCCACTTGGGTAAAAAACTGTCTCCTTTCACTTCTTCAAATTCAACTATTTATTACATTTCACATGTCCAGAAAAGCTGCCAGCTGTCTTCTCGGAAAACACCATGCAACAATTAATTCTGCGTACAATATGCTGTTTGGTATACGCCCCGAAAACAAACACACAGGCTGTTACTGTAAATGTTTTCTGTAGTATCATGGTCAGCAGAAGTCGCAGCTTCTCTATGAAATCAGTTTCGCAGTGTAAGGGTGTGTCCAGATAAATGTACTGCTGACCTACCTTCAGAACGAAGCAGAAGTCGGTCGGAGCCTTGTATTTGCTCTTGAAGTCATTGCCGTAGTAGACGTTTAAATTGTCGAACTGGACGAAGCAGACGAGGTCACGGGACGACTGGAAGGAAATAAAGAAATGTGTTATGAGATGATCTGTAGTTTCTTTGTTTCAACACTACAGTAGGTGCATAATGTCCTGTAGTAAGAACTCCTCCAGCAGGGAGTAAAAGCTTGACTTATATTTAGTGTTGCGTGAAAACAAGAGTGTGGTTCATAAAGCAGGAAGACTACACACTAGGAGTTTGTAGTCCCAGAGAAAAATAACAAAAGATCAACCTTATATTTCTCAAGGTTTCACTCGTACATTGCATGAATATCTAAATATCTGCAGGAATTTGTGTTTATAGTCTGGTCTTTGCCACAAAGCGATTCCCTTTTGAACCCCTGACCTTAGTTTTCCCTTTGGGCACGTAATAAATTCCCGAGGCCCTCAGCTGGAAGAGCCGCTGCTTCCAGGACTTCTTGCCGTCTTCTTTGAGGTGCAGCACGGCCTCCAGATCAGGCACGATGATGGAGGTGCCGCAGAAGTTCTCCTGCAGAGGGGAAGGAGGGATGAAAGGGGGTCACTGAGAGGAGCTCTCACCGGGAACACTGTCACTTTAAAGACAATATTTCACTCGAGGTTTATGTGTGTTTGTGTGTGTGTGTGTGTGTGTGTGTGTGTGCGCATATTTTACCTGTATTAATAACTCCTTGTCTTTGTCCTTTATGTCTTTGAGAGATCTCTTATCCTTCTTCCATAGATAAAAGTTCTGCAGGGATAAAACATGAAGTGCATTAATGATTGCAGTTATCAATATCGAAATTATTTGATCTAGATGCAGCCTCAGAAGTTTTTTTTCTTGTCTGTTCAAGAATAAAACACAATATTAACTTTAATTAATTATCAATTTTTAAGTAATTATTTTATAAACACATATTTAAAATCAGAACAAAACATTGCATCAGCATCACGAGGGGAAAAACAATCACGATCACCTCTCAGAAACCCCTGAACCCTGCAGGCTCTGTGTCCCTGTGTGACTGGCCTGTGGGTCTGTGTTTTCATTGTGGTGAGAGAAAGCCTGAGGGGATTTCTATTTTGGTAGCTCCTGTCAAAAGTTAAAAACCATAAATTGATCAGGACGTGTTGTATAAAACAGATCTGTCTTTTGTTGGGGGGGGGGGGGGGGGGGGGGGGGGTGGAAGACATGATGGAGTAGTTTAAAAATAAGAAATATCTCACTGGTTTTTCCAACCCGGCTGTTCGTCTCTGCCAACAGACCGAATCCATTAAACACTAGCGAGATTATAAAGGGTTCCCATTATATCAACAAACATGCCAAGATCTTGATGTCTTTTGCCTGAAGCTGTTTTGTCTGATATATTACAGTGAGGACATAAATGTAAGAGGTCATCCTACATGGAGGAAAGACATCTCATAACTCACACGGTGAAACTGGCCAGATGGCACGAGGCTGAGACAATGTGGAGATAGATCTGCACAAAGCAAGGCCAGACATAATGAACCAGCCATCGCTGGATATATGAGATATACGAGTATAAAGATACATACAGTGCAATGAGAGGACCAACCTGTGGGTTTTTGAAAACCTCATTTTTTCCCGGCCGCTCTTGAAAGAGGATTTTGTTCTCGCTGTCCCTCGTCCACGCTAAGAGAGGCTCCACAAGGTTCTCGTGGTCTTCAAACGTCCGTTCTGTCAGAGGAAAAGCAAAGATGTCAGCAAACTGGGGGTGGTAGTATTCAGATTATCCACTTTGGTGTAATCTTTATGTGATTACAGCTTCTTTCTATTTATTTGGATGGCATATGTCTGGGGTTTGCAGACAAATGAGACAATCCTGGTGATTATTAGTGGAATCCAGATGTTTTTATGGGGTGAAAGCATACTTTTTTGGTTCTTTTTGTAAAAAGAATAAAAGTTTAATGAAATTTCAAGTAACGAGGTAAAAATGAAACACCAAAATATGTTTACATTTTGTACTACCATGTCATTTGCAAGTGCCTACATCATTTGAAGCCTTAATTATTTTTTAAAAGGGGAAAAAAAGTCATTGAAAGTGAAAGTTTTATATTTTTTGTAAGTTTTGTGTACTGTGTACGTGTGATGTTAGTGTTGGAAGCATTCATCTGTTTGTCATCTGCGTAGAATTGACACCTGACGACTTCTCTTTTCAAAAATGTAGCTGCATTCATATCTGTATATCTGCATTCATTTGTTGATAGAGATCAGCTGAGGTCATGCTCAAGTTGCTAAGTGGACTGCAAGCAATGACACACAAAACTCTGGTCGCTGCTCACAGAAACTAAATCACCATCAGACACGTATCTGATGGGTTGTAAGATTGAGGTTTGGGCAACAGAAGACTCCAAACAACTTTATTGTCAGGCCAACATGTTTCTGTAGGGTCAGTTTTGATCTCTGTTGACTTTCGTTCCTTCTCCATGCTCCCTTGAATTGACTGAAGTTTTGCCAGAAAACTCTACTAAAAGGTTACGCAACCAAACACTTGTTCAAACAGTGACGACATCGGTTATTTCAAGCACTGAAAAACAACAAATTGTGTCATCTTCCTGGTGAGGGCAGTCTTAAAATGTTGTGGAGTAGCACTAAAAAGTCTTACAAGGTGGAACAAAGTACCTAAATACAGTTGCTTACTTTCCACCGCTGCAGAAAACAGAACTAATCTTGTCTCTATCAGCCCATAAAAGATCATTTCTCAGCGCATTCAAGAAGAAGATTAAAAACGTCCCCAGAGCCGACAGTTCATTATTATTTAAACCAGAATCTGCAACAGTCTTTAATCTCACTTTGTATTCTCCTTGTCCCTTCTGTTTTATCTAAACAAATGCGTCACCGCACGTACAGTTATTCACTCTGTCACGAAATCTTTAAATAGGCTGAGCTCGGCTCAAAGTTAATTTCCACAGCTGTACAGTACAATTGTCTTTTTCAAGCAGGATGAATGAAGGAGGGGCTCAATAAAAATACAAGACTCCCCCTTTTGCTGGAAAGACTTTTAATGGGACTATGCCACGAAAACACATTAAGGGCAA
Organism: Pagrus major; assembly: GCF_040436345.1. Lineage (NCBI taxonomy): Eukaryota > Metazoa > Chordata > Actinopteri > Spariformes > Sparidae > Pagrus > Pagrus major. The sequence continues at coordinate 22,974,741 of NC_133233.1, forward strand.
TTTCCACCACCTCCTCCTCCTCCTCCTTTCTGCCCACCCAAACACTCAGTGCCATAGATCTCCATCATGTACTGTACATTTGACTGTAGTTTAGCCACGGTCCCCAATTACAGGATACAAGCCAAGGTGGAGGCATTAAATAAATTGCTGCCAGGGTTCCAGTCTATAGTTTGACTATTACGATCATTAAATGGATGGTGTGACTTTGCTGCTGGAGTGAGTTATTAGGAGTAAAAATCCCTTTGAACTGCATTAACCACATGGTGTGTTTCCAGTGGCGTGCATGGTGAGCACATGGGCGAAATTAACAGTGGGGATTTGTTTGAAGATGGTGTTGCTGTCGAGCTCCGCGGGACTTTATTTGTCATGACTTTTTTTTTGTTCTGAGTCGTTGTTAGAGCGTAACGCACTGGGGGGCTTTTACAGACATTTAATAATAAACTATCTCAAACTGTTTCCAATGACAAGCTGTCTCGTTAGTCAGAGATGACACAAGGTCCTCTCCACCTCCCGTGCTCATGACTCAAATGAGCTAATCGTAAGATGTTTGGGATGAATGACAGGCTTTAAATGGCAATCAATGTGTCAGAGAGCTAATTTAAACACGGGCTATCATTTGGTTAAAAACAGACTGTGTTGACTGAAGGGAAATACACATTTCCTCATTTGTTTTGCACCTCCAGCAAAGGCCTATCATCCTGTGAAATATCCAGAATAAACGAGTGAGTTCCTCTTTAAAGCAGCAATTGTACTTGTGAGTTTAACTTTAAGTACCTGGTGTTTGAAGTATTAGTAACTCGGCCGAAAGAATCTGCTTGATATTTTTGTTTTTGAGAACTGAAGGAAGTTGGTAGCTTTTCCTAGCAATTTTACATTCCTAAAATTTTTTTTTTTTTTTAAATGTTTTCTGTGGTTTAAGTCTTAAGCATAATAAATGGAGCCTGAGGCTGAGAGCCACAGACAGATTCTTGTTTTACGTCCTCTTATGGAGTTAGTTGAAAATAAGAAAAATATGGAATAACTCCAGCCTTACCCTTTAATTAAATGTTTCACAGCTTAACTGCATATACAATTACTTGAGTATAATTTTCAAGCAAAATAATATTGACTCAGACTTTATTGCTCACAGAGTTAACGACCTTACCATCAGTATCTAATTGGAAAAAGCTTCAGGATGCAGTAAAATGACTCCCATTTCTGAATTATCGCTGTAACAATCTGATGAAGTTGTTAGAAAACAGAGAAAGCAGGTGGTAACGAGCAGCCGCAGAATCTAAGAAGTGCAGCAGCTGAAGTAAATATAGCACAGACGGTCCAGACGGAGGATTGAGATCATAAGGCTTCTATTTCCGCATGACAGGGAGGATGACTGACAGTGTCCGATACAGCAAATTAAACCCACCTGTCTACACTGTATGTGTGTGCGGGAGGGAGAGAGAGGTATACAGAGAGTGTGGAGGAGGGAGAGAGAGATGGATGGGAGTGAGATCAATGTTTCATTGTGAGCTCGCTGCAGCGTGGCTGCCGTCGTGCCAATAAAAACACAGTCCATCATCTGGACCTGAATGAAATATCCCACCCTGCACATTGTGTGTGTTCAGTTGACAGTTCATATAAAAACACACTGGAGGCTTATGTTGTTAAACTGGTAGTCTACGGTACATATTTTTCTGGTTCTGTTCATAAATTAGCCTACAGCTAACAGATTTCACTTGCAGTGTAATCGCAATTTTGTTGAGAAAGCTCAAGTTATCAACATTCCCGTAGTAATGGCATGATTTTGTTGGGAATCCAACCCAGTGACAGGCATTAAGAATAATGTTTGCCAGTAAAAGGTCACATAGAGGCATCTGTATAAAATTGAGATTACATTATTGTTAACTACGGCTTTCAAATAAATCAGATACAGAACTTTTTAATATGTAACCATTTATTTGCTTGCTTGTATCTTTTGGTTTCTTGTAAATGCAATTTCTTTTCAATCTTGCATATTTTCATTTTTTTGTCTGTCAATTTCAATGTTTTGTGTCTTATTTTTATGTGCTGTATTCCTATGTCTTCCTGTAACACTTTGAACTTTAATGTCATGTATAAATAAACTTGCCTTGCTTATAGATAGCACATTTAAGGCAATGGTGATAATTGATGGTCTAATAATTGGTCATAAACACTTCTAAAACTGTACGGAAACATTGCATCTGTCTCCATATGCTGATGACACACCGCTTTATGTGACTGCGACTCATGATGACATAAATAAGATCTAAGCGCTATGAAGATGTAGCCACAACACTGTGTAGCATGAACCACAGTACAGTATAAATAATGCTATGCGGTAACTCACCGAGGTTCAGTTCAGGGTTGGTCTCACACAGACTCCAGTCCACATTGCAGTCGCAGTGAGTCTTTTCAAACAGGTTGTCCAGAACCTCCCTCACATTCTGCCTCTCGTCGACCATCAGAGTCTTGGAGCTGCCGTCGTTCAGCAGCACCTTCACCACCAACTGTCAAAAACAATATATATTTATTTTACTTTGCTGTAGTGAGAACTCCTGCGTAAGGGAATAATTTGAGCTGGTTATAATGATTAAGATAAAAAAAAAATCCCTTGTGAATATTGCCTTTTCACATGTGAAAAGCCCTGTTTCATATTGAATATGTGCACATGTGAGCTGAAATGAAGTGAAGTGATTTTTCACATCTGTATGAAAATTTGTGAACTAAAATATTTTATGTGAAATTAAGATATTGTCACATGTGAACAGAACATTTTGACATGTGAATGACTTTTCTCACGTACTGTAATTGAAAAGTTTCACATGTGAAAACCTAAATTTTGCCCCCTTTTTCTTGAGTTAACTTGAGTTTGTGAATACATGAGTTTCTGAGGTACTGGTAGATTTTCCAGTCTTAACACGAAGTTAAGCTAGCTGTCTCCTGGCTGTAGCTTCATATCTAATGGACACATGTGAGAGTGATATTGATCTTTTCATCTAACTCTAATAAAGGAAGTCAACACGCATTGTTTCCATACTTCCTTTGTTTTTTTTGCTTCTTCTGCTTGACAGGTTGAAGTTAAACATGTTGTGCAGAGCAGCAGGTGTCTCTGAAGCGAGACTTAAAATCAACCCTTGAAGCACATGCTTGTTTGCCAGTTTAATTACAGGCTGTGTACAGTAAACGGTTGTTTCCGTTGTCTAATGTTAGTTTCACTGGAGAAGTTGAAGCATCAGCACTTCTGTCTCTCCACTCCACTGAACTTCTTTAAATCTCTTCAGTAATTTCTTCTCCATTGTGTTTGTCTCTTTTTGGCTGAGACAAAGTTGGCTGAGATTAATTTTTGCCCTGGAGCGGAGCAGTGCTTTCCTCACAGGCTCATATGGCCTCACACTTCCTCTCATCTGAAACAAATACAGCCTTGGAAAGCTGAGGAGTTTCACAGAACCAAGGTCGCTCAGTCGCTTGCCTTGTGTCATAAAAATGTAGGTTTCAGAGATGTTATCACAAGAGGATTTAAAGTGTTAGATCGCATACTTCTCGGTCTTGACCTTCCCTGTAAGACAATACGGGTTTGGCATGTGGTTGAACGAAATGTCACTGGATGTCAAGTTATTTTTCCTCTCATGCAAGGTTGAATACATATCTTCAAAATACATGATCCTTGTCTAAAGCGCGCTCTGGAATCAGTGGGTTTATCTGAGACCTGAGGGCCTCAGCTGCCAGTGGTTTCTGCTGAAAAACCACTGAGAGCGCACCTTGCTCTTCTGTGTCTAACAACCCCGGGACAGATGTTCCTGTGAAACTGGCCAGTGATCTGTGTTTTCTCATATCCGCACACACATGGCTGGTTCCCTTTCTTCTTCTAGGGATTTATAATCACTCTCCTAACAAGGAAATTGACCATTAAATCAGTCACACCCATGTACGTTTTAACCATTCTCAGCCAAGCATTTCGTAGAAGCAGTTAAATCATCCATCACATCACCTATGATTAAAAAAACAAAACAAAAAAAAACCTGGTATGCAATTGGCAGGAAACTAGTTTGCATGAAATTGCGGTTCCTGATGTGAGTCTTTGCATGCAAGACCACATGTCTGTGTTTTGTTGACTGCTTTGAAGATGAGAAACTGTCCACATATCACCCAAAGAGGAAATAGCTATCCTACAAGGACGTTGGCTGGATGAAAAATGGCCATTCATTGCTGTGATTAATGGCTCTTGCAAAAAAAAAAAAAAAAAAAACACAGAGCCATGCTACGTTTGAACATTACGTCCTTTACAGTGACGTCCACGTAGCTATAATTCACAATGTCTTTAAAGTTTACAGTTGCCAGCGGACGTAAGATCAGAGGCTTGGATGTTTGGCCGTCTTACCTTCTTCACTTTAGCTTCCTTGAGCTTCTCAAGAGCGAGTTTGATCTTGTCTGCTTTCATCTGCGCCTCGATTTCCTCCTAAATAGGAAAAAAATATGTATTAATTAGTATATTGAAGAATAAGTGCTCACCTGCCATCAGGTATAGTCTCATATTAAAGAGATGTACCTATGATAGCATCAGGCTACATGTGTATACTACTCCAGGTAGCTCATTTTCTGTAAATGTAGCACCTCAATGCTGTCAGGAGGTGTTCTGATTTAGTTTTAATTTCACAACCGGTGTGTCCATTCAAGAATTTCATTCGGGACATTACATCTAATCAACTGGATCTCAGTTAGCAGGGATGTGATACCCCTTTTCTTCCGCCGTTCCTGCCTACAGTGCAGCTTTAATGAACTTGCACACCTCCACCTAACAATGACACATTCTCTGCCCCGGCACAGCTGGTGTTTTTACCTCAGAGGGATGAGGTAACAAACCCTGCTAAAGCAATAAGCTCCCGTCTGGCTTTACCCTCCCCACACACACTCTCCCACCACTGCCACATATAACCTCCCCTTCTCCAATCTTTGGGTATTGATCCTGTTACTCTTTCCTGCCTCATGGCTGTATGTGTTTGATCTGTTCCAGACAGACTCGGCTGTTTCGCCTCACGAGTCTCTGTAGCTGTAACAGATGCCTCCATCCAGCAGCAGCTTCGCCATGATCTCACCGTCCTCACTGTTATAGGAGAATACCACTCTTCCCAGTTCCACGAAGACAGTAAGAGCCCACCAGAAATTTATATGCTGGGAACTGGTGGTATTTTCGTCGTAATGCTGTCTTGTCACGCACGACGCTGAGAGCACTTCCTCGTGGTAAACCAATAAAAGAGAGATTGTGACATTGCATTGTCTCTTTCTGCTTCATGTTTCTTGTGTATTATATTTTAAGAGCATGAGAGTGCACAGAAATGTTCCTTTCTTCTTCGCTATCTGTCATCCATTATCGTGCACCCAAAAGTCACACTTGAGTAAAAGTAAGGCTATCATATTAAAGGGGCTGTGCGTATAATTTGCAGCAATTTACATGTATTAATCACTGTTTTATTGGCCACGTGCACCGTGACATGACTTTCCCCGTCTCTCCCGGTTGCCTATAAAAGCCTGTAGGTGATTTGTTTAAGTTGCTTAAAGGAGACCTATTATGTTTTATATATAGGTTCTTGTGCCTGTAAAAGATCTTGAAAGTTAAAAAGTCCACACCAACAGAAGCTCCTATCTCCCACAGAAAACGCTGCTCCTGAAACGCCTCGTCAGTACATATTAAGTAGCAAAAAAGCAAAATACTCATGTAAAGTACCTCAAATTTGTACTTAAATACAGTAATCGAGTAAATAAACTTGGTTACATTCCTTCACTATCATTCCTTGAAACAATAACAACCAAAGACAGCTCTCTATTACTCTGACAAGCCTCGATAAGACTCTCACTTCTTTTATTCTGGACCACTTCCCAGTAGAGAGGTTTACAGGTTCTTGCTTCTTTAATCTTACAAACTGTGGTCTGGCTCACCATTGTAGGCTTTGAAGACTGAGGAGGTGGTAAAGGGGAGGCGGCGGAGGAGGCCGGGGTGCTAACAGTGCTGCTGGTGCTGCCTGCAGGGGACGTCGGGGAAGCGATGAAGGGGGCAGGGTGTGCGCTCAGGCCCATAGGTGGTGGCGGCAGGTCTGGCGGGGGCGGCGATGGCACCTTCAGACCTTGTATGTCTGCTGCGAGTTTCTCTTCCGTCGCTTCGAGATCGGCCACCAGATCAGCCATGAGAGCATCCAGATCATTGTCTTCCAGCTCATTGAGGGACTCTGGTGTTAGAGGGAAATCAAACTCAGGCACAGTATGTATATAAAAGACACAGGGCATATATGTTTTGGAGTTGTTAGGAATTTGAGGTGTTTCCTCGCTTTCAAAAGTATTTGACCAGTCAGCAGAAGCTTTAATTTTGTTGGCACAGAGAAGACGTCTTAGATCCTTTTTCTGAACTTTCCTCTTAAACATGAAGAACTTTCATTCCTTACAGGTTCCCTTATTTTATGTTTTTATTACTCAATGCAAAACCATTAAATTAAATCATTTCTTTCACTTCATTCCACTTTCATTTTTACTTACTTACTACTCCCATGACAATTAAAGGCTGGTGGTGCTGTTAGATTAGGCTGGGCTAAAACATTCCTTAACAACTAATAAACCAATATTAAGCCAGTATTTCCAACTAATAAACCCTTTTTAAAGTCTGCATTTTAGGACATGCTAGCTGTTCCTCACCCACTGGACTGGTGGTTAGACTGAGATCTCAACCTTTTCTGGATGTACTGCCATGAACTTTGACCACTTCCTAACTTGCGCACTCACACCAAGCAAGGGTGTAGTTAAAACGCCTTTATAAGTTAGGGCATATCAGAATAAAAAGTCACAAAATTAAAAACATCATGCCCCCCATGAGACTGATAATGTGATTCAGAGTGAAATTTCTCAACAACTACAACACGGCTTATCAGGAAATATCAAAGTCCCCTCAGGGGACAGCTGGGTTAAACAAACACTGGACTTTCACTCAGAAGATCTCTGTTCTTGGCCGACATAACGTCACGTACAACACGTAACTGAGGTTATGTGCGGATCATACCTATGTTTACCGTAACTTAATACTTTTAGCCCAAACCACAGAGTTTTTCTAAACCTAACCAAGCAGTTTTAGAGCCTCAACCTAACAAAACTGCATGCGTATGATGAATGCCCTGACACTTGTCGCTGCTACAGTACGCTGTTGTTTTCGTAGCGGTGATATACGTCATTTTGGGAGCTGCTGGAAATCGACCTATTCAGTCACTTATCATCGAGGACGTGTTGTGCTAACCATGAGCATACTCACGTCGTCATTCTGTTATCATGCTGATGCTAACACTTAGTTTTAGTTTAGTTTTAGGAAGGTTTGTCGGAGGAGCTGTATAAATAAACATTATTAGAGAATACCTAAGTACTTAATTACACGTCTGCTAAAGACAACAGGGATTTAAAGTGCTTGTAACTGATGCCGTAACCTTGCTTAATCATTACCCTGCTTGTTTTACAGCCCATAAGAGCCGGAGTAATTAGCGCGTACAGTGACCCCAATCTCCGTCTGAAATCACCTCTTGAACAGTAGCCAGATACACATGCAGGGCAGCTGACTGCTGTTTTTCTACCTCTTCACGTCACTGCCAGCTTTCAAAGCAGTCTTGATCATTCATCAAGTAATTGACGAAACATTCGATATATCGTGCCCTTGCACAACTGCATCGTTGTACTGTAAGTCATCGTGCAAAAGTTCGACACTCAGCTCTTTGTTGGTATTTCTACACACAGCGGACAGACAGAGTGTTTAGTCACCATTCAGGTCGGTGAAGCCGATGGAGAAGTTGACTTCCTCCTTGGTGCTGGGGAGAGGCTCGGGAGGTACTGTTTCCTGACCGAGACTCTGCGGGGGAAAGAATGAACAAGGCGGTGTGTTTATAAGAGCATGAATACTATACCCTGCACAGCCACAAGACCCCCAGTGGCTCGGGGAGTTAATCCACAACACATTCTGAAACATAAACTGTCCCCAAACATTATGCAAGAAGGTATAATGTTTGCACGTGTAATGTTACATCTGCTTTTAGGTATTACACCCTAACAGAGCTTCTGTGTGTTTTATTAAACCCCCTCTGGTGGAGTGCCAGTAACTTATGACTAATGACTGGTGTGTCGGGGAAAGACATCAAAGTGATCAGCAGGACTTTTCACTAAGAAAGAAATGTGTAATCCCCGAGCTGGCTTATGAGGTTGGCATTTGACCTCCCCCCTCCGAAAGAGAGTGTAATTTATGGCTGTTAGATGACCACAAAGAGTGTTTCCCCCCGCTGCGTCTGTTGTGCTTGCCAGTCTAGAGTGTCTCTGTGATCGATGGCGGGCTTTAGTGAGTTTGTCGGCTGTCTCCAGAGAAGAAAAGTCTATTCGAGCTATAAAGTGAGAGAATTAACCACAGGAAGTTCAATGGAGAGAATGTGTTGTGTTCGCTTGTTGTCGCTGCATTAGAGGTGTCAAAAATGATATTTTAATGTGGAAACAAAGAGGATGTAATGTACTGTGACAGCTACAAACGTTAGTTCCTGAAAATGAAAGAGGCATTTATCCAATTGAATTTTGAGGACTGTGTGTGTATATTCAATAAAAACAAAATGTACCAATAGACTCAAATTATAGACACACATTTAACAGGAAATAGCACATGTATTGTAAATAATGAAGTGAAACCAAGGCTTAAAATTATTAATACTGTTACTGTTAACTGTGGGTTTTATGATGTGATAAATCTTGATGACTTTAATCAATATTTGATGTAATAACATGATAAACCACAAATAGACATTTGATTTAGTTTTGTTTCTTTAAATTTCAAAATACTGTTGTAAAACTAGTAATGAGATATTTTATAACTACACTTTTACTCCAATAAGTAATAAATAATTTAAAAGACAGTGAAGAGTTAAACAGTTTGACCCTTCTGTCTTACAGGTGTCATGACTTAACTCACCTGAGTGAGGAGGTCCATCTCCCCCAGCAGGTCGCTGAACATGGCGTCGATGTCGTCCATCTGTGAAAAGTAACAACACAGAAAAATACTTAAAGATCAGACTGTCAGACTGTAAACGTATTCACCGTGTGACAAATACCGTCCACTGGTTAGTCACCCTGTGAATCAATGACCTGTATTGAACGGTGCTGCATACAGAGTTTCCATTGATTTGAAACGGTTGTCATGACGAATGACAGTGAAGGAATGAAGATCCATCTGCGTGGTGAAACAAGAGCTCAGTGGTAAGACTCAGTACTGCTTCTTTACTCTGTGCAGTTGTAAAACGTGCCCCGAGGCCGTAATATCTCGCATAACATCTCCAACCAGACTGAGCAAACAGCAGTATTTATGTATAACTTCCAGGCATTCATTTTCTCGCCGCAACTTGCTGTGTCTTGTTGCACATGTCCAACGCCAGGGACCAATATTATTATTCATTTTTGTTTCATTTTCTACCAGAGGTGTACAATAGATCCTGCACTTCACTACTGAAATCAGACCAATCATGCATTCACAGTACATGATCACAATGCAGAAGGTTTATTTTGATCATTATGGATGACAATACGAATTAATTTCAAAACCTGAATGCTTAAAAGTAAAATTTAAAATACTTCATAACCACATAAATGGATCCCTGAAACATGCGGAGTAAAGAATAACCAACCGTGCACAGCATGAAAGTATGTACAGTATGCCGTCCATCGCACTTGAATCCCTATTTCTCAGAGCAAATGTTATGATGGGCTCGAATGTGCAGTCAAAACAGAGTCCCTGTTTTCTTACAGCGGACCAGGACCAGTGAGGGGAGTGGTGTCAGTGGGAGTTCATGCAGTTACTGTACACGGTCGCTGAGCTTTAATTCCACAAATGTAATGGGCTGTATTTCAGCTACTGTACAGCTCCAGTGCCTGCTAATGGTGCCTTCAATGACTGACCTACTGCAGTATCTGATTGAGGACATTTACACAGACAGTGTGGCTGCTGTACCTGCTGAACCAGTTAATTCTGAGTTTTGGCAAAATCCCCATCATCAATAAAATGATGTCGTCTGATCGTGGTTCTGTGGTCACTAATGAGTTTCACTGTGGTTTTTAGCTGGCTAGCAGCTAGCATTTTATTTTTAATCCGCCTTTAAACTGAAAAAACAAATGTTTTGTATAAAGTTTGTAACATAATATGAATCAAACAAAGTGCTTTTTTTTTATTCAAGGTGTTAGCATCGATAATTTTGATAACGGTTTAGCTATGAGCTATTTTTCAGAATAAGGTAGGCTCACCTACTAGCCTAGTGGGTTTCTGACATAATGGTGACACATGGTTATGTTTAACTGCAAGACCTGAGACGCTTATACTTCAATATAAAGTTAAATATGGTTGTGTTAGACCATTGAAAGAGCTACAGTTAGGTTTGGTGTGGTTGAAGCAATGGTAACAATCTACTGGCCATGACTTTCGGCATGCTTTATCAGAACTTATGGTGGCTTCACAGTGGCTTCAGTGTGTTAAGTTCACACTTTCAACGCATTGTTTTTTATAGGCCTCTCTTTAGGTGTTAGCCACTAAACTAGAACACTATCTAAAGCTATGCCCACCGCTTAATCTCATTGGTTTAGCTCGACCAAGGTTTGCATAGCTGAATCTCCAGACTTCACTTTGTTTTTCTGCTGTTATGGTCCATTAGATCTGAAAATATTACCTCTAACGGTGTGTAACTCACTGCTCTCGCTCATCACAGTTTGGAATCTGCTTAGCAAACATTTACGTCCAGCAGGGAAGAAAAAAAAAAGAAGAAAACATTTGCAGAGATTTAATCAAAAGCAAAGTAAGACACTCAGGGGGGGAAACCCTACGTCACACTGCGGATGAGACAAGATGATCGTGTTCCAGACAGGAGTTCATTCAGTCCTGTGACATGATGTTTCTCATTTGAACGTGAAGTGAATCAAATATCGTTCCAACACCTAACGTACGGCGGCTGCATGTGTGGTTTTTAAGAGAAACGGTGGATCTTCTGATTACAAAGAGGGGAAAATTGGCCAAACTTCTCTGGTTGTGATGACGTAACATCGAGTATTTAAAAGGCTGATTGTTGCTCAGTAATTTCCATTTTTGCACGTGTGGGTTTGTTCTCATCGTTGTAGCATGTGGGGCCCGCTCCTCCACCCCTTTACAAGAATGGTTTGCCCCAAGGAGGAAGTGGTACGCTTCCTGCCACTCGCAGTGTCGAAATTGTAATCGGAAATGGTGACACCTGCAAGCTTAACACCGCTCTTTCCTTCACTCACACTGTGTCACATTTAAAATACAACAGAATTTCCAACGACTTAGTTTGTGGTTGGGACGTGATATTCTGAGTAATGGCAAAAGAAAACCTCAGAAAACAAAAAGTGAACATTTAATTTAACCTCATTAATGACTTTAATTGTTTGTTTAATGTTTTTTTTTGTTTTTTTTTTGGTATGACAACCGTAATGCAGCAGAGCTCCCTGCAGCGACCGCAGTACCATTTCGATCAACGTCAGCTCACGTTGCTCGCTAACAACCACGCAGCGCACGTAAACACTGTGAGAGGCTGATGCCATTTTATTTAAAACCCCATAAGGAAAAAATAAGCGTCTGCCAGATCCCTCCAGGCAGCTGCTTTTAGAGGCCAAATGCATTAAATGGAGCGCTCCCAGCCCTCAGTTTGTAGTCACTTCTTCTCCACATAAATAGGTCCGCATTCATATCTTAATCAAACAGCTTGAGGAAGTTACACTTTTTTCTAACTTTATTTATAGGTGTGATATTGTAAGTACAACATCTGGTGCCATTATAATATTGAAATGATTGTCAGCACAGCCTTTTAGAGCAACAGTTTAACATTTTAAGAAATAAGCAAAGTTAGATGAGAAGATCGATTTCTCTGTGAAAGGTCGAGAGAGAGTCTGATTCCCAACATGTAGAATAATGGCGCTTTAGGATAGTGGCCAGCCCGACCTACCGACCCAAAGTGTCGGTCTTTGACAACCTGGGAAACCGAAGGCATCAGTGTTTGACAAACTGAGGTTCAACGATCAACTATCTTCCAAATTGGATACTTAGATTAGCAACCGAGTATCAATCCAAACAGTCGAATAGACCCGCCGGTCCTTCGTGTCACTGTAGCGTTTGGCCTCACGTATCCCTGAAAACAACACGGTCTCTTTGTTGGTAAAGGTACCGATTACAAACATGCTACGTCCAGATACATTTTCGAAATAAAAGCACCTAAACTACTGGGTTAGATCATGGTTTTGCTTCACAGGGTTGCACAAAGCACCCTTTGGTATCTGTACAACCGGAAAGCCATTTTACAGTGCGGTCAACATTGTGAAACAGTTAAAGTTGGGTGAGGTTTAGGACAAGATCATGATCTCACTTCAAATAATGATACAGTTTCAGGTCCTCGCAGGCCAACATTTCATCACGTTAATCAGCGTCTGTATGACACTGACATTTCATAATTTGGTTAACGTTGTGAAATGGTTTAGGCACCAAAACTACTTGGTTAGGTTTAGGAAAAGATGATATTTTTCGCTCCCCATGCTGATACTGCACATTCATACACAAGTGTACTTTTCGAGCCAAACCGTCACCTTCACACGCTGACTTCTAGTGAATCGCCAGGTTCGCTATTTCCCCAGTCTTTATGCTAAGCTAAGCTAACTGTCTCCTGGCTCCAGCGTCATCTTTGTGCATAGATATGAGAGCGGTATGGATCTTAATCTCGTCAAACTCTTAACCATAAAGTGAGTAAGCTTATTTCCCCACACCCTGCATTTCCTGAAACAACCATGAATAAAAATAAAAACTTTGGCTGTAGATGTCATGGTTGACATGGATCTGTTGTGAAGGCATGAAAAAGATTCTTATCGGTAATACTGGAGAACTTTCATAGTAAGAAGATCGTCCGGCATGACTAACGCCATTTAACGGAACAATGCCTGATGGGAAAAAGGACTCTGAAGTGAACTCAGTTTTCCAGTTTAATCCAACATGTTTCCACAAGGAGGACAACCTGAGGCCTCATTTCCCTTCAATAACTGCATTCACTCCACAACAAAAGTTCATATTTGTGAACTTCACATTACTTTTGGACAATTCTGCCTCTTAGCACCAATTTCTGCTCTCTTTCCAGAAACCGCTCCGGAGAAAATATGTGATTTGTCAGCATTCATAAATATTATTGGAAACAGTCGGGCATGAAATCTGGCGCCCTTCCAAACCCGCACAATGCTTTGAGAAAACACAGCACTGTACTTCGGGTATCTAAAGAAAGAAAAAGAGGCTGAAATATAGCACGAGAGTGACTTCTGCATTCCTCCAGGAAACGTTTCTCTCCTAAATAATCTCAAATACACTTCAGCCTCTCCACACGTGTGCAGCTAAGTTTTTGTAAATGGAAACCAGACAATAACTCTGCAATAAGTGGCCGTATCGAAGCACAGAATGTTTACCATGATGTGCAGAAACTCCCTCTCTTACTCCGATCGAACGTCTGTACTAGGAGCTTAGGCAGATGTGTTTAAAGGAACTGGATGTACTTTACATGACAGCAGCAGAAACAAAGCGCTAAAGGGCAGAAAAATCATACCTGGCATCAAACAATACGAGATCTTATCTTTGTTCGCTGGAGACAGTTTGTGCTTTTGTAGAATCAAACATGGAAAAAAACAATCTCTTCACATTTTCTACAGCTCCATCTGAGTCATTGTTCAGTCCGTGTATATTTTCTGGCTTGACAGGAGTAAAAAAAAAACAGAAAACAAGCTGTCAACTTAATGGTTTTTACATCTTACATCCACTGATACATTTCCTAAGAAATGCAGTCCATTCTTCTGTGATTTAATCTCATCTCATGAAGCCAAATGTACTGAATGTTCCTATATTCAGGGACACACTGACAGCCTTATTAGCTTTAAAATAAGGGTCCAACCCTATCGGTTTCATGTGGTTATTGAGTCATACAGCAGTCTGAAATTAGAGCCGGGTCCACCCAGTTGGAGAGCAGACGAGAACACACATATGAACTAACACCCTTTTCATCATAATAAGCCTAAATGCTGCCTTATCACTGTAAGGGGAACTTAATTAAACCTTATCTCGTGAGTACAAAGACAACAAGTCCTTTGTGTCAGTTTTGTGTAAAGTTATAACATAATTTGGCAATTTCTTGCAATCAGATTAAGATTATTTTACAGAAAAGTCAAAGTCATGTACGCTGTGGGTGTTCACCGTTAACCAGAGGTACAACATCCAACTCAACAGAGATGTAACTCACCTTTTCAAAATGTGTTAATCCTCGTTTCACCTGTCGGTTTCAAGACTTCTCATCGGTTCCACCTCGAGATATTATTCTCTAACACAGCTCGACACGAGAAAACAGTCATATACAGTCAGATTTGGGTGTGCTGCAGTGGATTGCATCTAGGCTCTCTGACTTCTTCCTGCTTAATGCGGAAGTTCAGGTCCAGACCTGTCACTGCATTCCAGCTCAGAGCTCGACAACTTTCACAACAGTCTTGTCTAGGCAGCGCTGGGCCGTCCCTCTTATCACAGCCTCCTTATCTGCACCGAACTGCAACTGTTTCAACGACGTAAGCGTGGAGAAAGCAGGAGAGAACTGTCAATCGTGGTGCTGATTGACAACCTTCTTGAGCAGATGATGAAGGGTCATGAGGGGAAATTAAAAAAAGCGAGGTCTCAGTGGGATCAAGGACAAGAACGGCTGATTCAGCACGAGGAATGTGGCGGTCTCGGTTAATAATTCACCTCGCTGGAAACTGATTTACAGCAGCTCTTTAGGCGGGAGTGGTAATGTGGCACGTCATAACAGCAAACTAGACTCCAGCTGAGCTCCAGTGATCTAGATTCTCTACACAGATCCATAAATGTAGAGTTATTTGCTCTACACTGTTAAAATAAAGTTAAAAGTCTCATTTTGCACAATCAGGGTGTCTCAGGCTCACAGAAATTTGCTTCCACTGAAACTCAAGCGCTTTTTTCTCTGCTCAAAATCAGGAAGAAATGTCTCAAGACACTGGTGTGATGCAACAAGGTCAGTTATCTTCGGGGGGGGAACCGAGGAGAGTCAAGCTGTCAAGCTTTGAATAGCCTCTGGCTCTTATCGGACCATGCAGACACAGATAGCTCTATTTATTTGCATTTCTCCTTGGGTCAACCTGGGAGGCCAGAAAACAAGGTTTCACATCTTCTTTTTTCATCTCATCGTCCACTATCAACTTTCCCACGTTGCTACCCTCATTTTCAACCCCCAAGCCTCTTCAAAAAAGGAAATATTACTTTCCTTTTCCATTATTTTGCCGTTATTAGCACTTCTGGTTTTGATTCAGGCTCTCGGCTCCAGCTGGAAAAGGCCGACCACCCTCTCTGTGGCAAAATCCTGTCATCAGAGCGACTAAGCTCCACGGGGGGAAACCAAATAACCTTCAACGATCTCCAAGAGGCTTTCGTGACTCATGATGTATTAAACAAACACTCAGGGTACGAAGCATGTGTCCTATCCACCACCCCTCGTTTCCCACTCTCTCAGCGGTTGACAAACAGATGGACAACTCAGAGCGTCTCCTAAACACCAGCGTGACGGAGGACATTTCTCAAACAGACACACTGATTAACGGCGGCAGAGAGAGGGGCGATTTTTCTGCTTTGTTTTGTCTTTGCAGTCACTCTTCAGTCGCTGAGGGTGGTCCAACAGAGTGGATAATTATAATGGTCTTATTTTTTTGTGCTTTCATCTAATTTTGTGCTTTGCAAACTGCGATTTTAAAGGATAAGTTCACCAAAAAATTAAGATTCAGTCAATATCTACCCGTCCTCGAGCCGATGGAAAGTAGAGTGAAGTCCACCAAACATTTCTCGAGCATTGCAGCATTCTCTTGAATCCAATTTGGCATCTTGGGGCTTCCATAAAAGTACACCATACAAGTTTTATGGAGCCATTTTCTGTTTTTTTCTATTGTTTGTTTATTTTTTTATGTCCCCAACTAGGAGAAAGCTGCAACGCTGTTCGGCTGTGAAGCTCCAGAAATGTTTTGTGGACTACAAAACCTCACCCGAACCTCAGAAATCCTCCAGAGGATGCACACAAAGCCCTTCTTGAGACAGAGCAGCACTTTGGTTCAGAAGTTGCAGAACCACAGATGGTAAGGTGTGAGGTGTATAAGAGGGGCATAGTCATTAGTCTCCGACACACCTCTAAATACCTTTCCTTTGGCTTTTTTTTCTGCTTGAAAAGCAGAATGGGCTGGTAATGACAAAACCAGGGTTCACCTTGCAGAACAAAAAAGCATTTGTCAACTGTAGCACTGCAGAGGACAGTCTGTCACAGTGATGATGTGAAAAGTGATGCATATCGGAGTGTTGTGGTGCCCTCTGTTTGTGCTCTGCTGTATTGTACATACCAAACACGCCTGAGCTCAGTGGGTGGTGTGAAGCAGTTAGCGGCCCGCACCCCTTGTTTTCTTTGCGGAGCACCGATCCACTCTGAAGGTTTACAACAGGAAAACAGCAAAGAGTGAGTTGGATGCAAGATGTTGTTATGCAAGTAATTTAGGTCTCCGATCAGCCCCCCCTGCTCCGCTTGGCAGGATTTAGTTGCCAACAGAATCTAACAAACAAAAGAATTTGAGATCTGTTTTTATTAATCTTGTCGGTCTATGGAGGCCCAGGCCTGCCAGGTTAGAAAAGTTAAACCTATTAAAGTAAAAATACGAAGTTATGAAGTCAAAATGATGATTATATTTATTTAACAGAAGTCAGAAATGTGAAGTAGTACATCAAAATGTTTCATTTATTGAATGAAAAATCAATAAATAAATGACAAATATAAGATTGTAAAGTAAATATCATAACATAATAAGTCAAAATTATGAAATATTGAGTGAACATTATGAGACATTAAAACAAAATGATGAGATTATAAATCAGAAATATGAGAAAGTAAGTAAACATTTTGAGACGATGCCTCAAAATAATAAATCAAAATGACTTGAGATTAAGTTAAAATAATGTAAGAGAATAAATTAAAGCATTAAGGAAAAAAGTTAAAAATGATTTTGAAATTATTATTGAAATTATGAAACACTGAGTCAGAATTTGTGTTCTCGAACAAAATTGTCATAAATATGAGATTTTAAGTGAGATAAGTCAAAATGATGTGAGAGTAAATCAAATGCTATGAAAAAAGAAGTCAAAATTATGACACTTAAAAATGTTTTTTAACGATTTAAGTCAAAACGATTTATTTCACAAATTTGAGCTGCAAGTTTTTAGACAAAATGTCAAAATGAGTTTAAAAAAAATCCAAATTATAAGAGAATAGGTCAGAAGTTTTAGAGAATGAATAAAGAATTTAAAGAATAAGTTAAACATGTTTATTGTACGACAAAACTGCTTAAAGTGACTGATAGAAAGTGAGGTACTAAGTCAAAATTATGAGATAATAAATCAAAATTATGTGAGAGTTAGCCAAAATCTATGAGGCTATAAATCAAAATTAAGAGATAAATTAAAATGTTGGATTACTGACTCAAAATTATGAGATCCTGAGAATTTCAAAGTCAAAGTTACGAGACTGGTCCGATTTTTATTGTCTTAACGTCTAATTTTCCCTCCTTTTCATGGCAGCATTTGTCTTCCATACCTGCCTGACCTTGAAGTAATTAAACAGAAAATTACGTCAGAACCTGCCAAACTGCAAACATCCCGGCACACATCAGCCTCAGATAACCTCCCATCGGACATGTGTTTGTGCTGAAACACTAAAAATGAGAGTAGAAGATCTGGGTCCCAAACCCAGCTGTGGGCTCCACATTCCTGACTCCTGCCATAGGTCCCTTTCACAAAAAGTTTTGACCTCTGTTGTCTCCGTCTATAAAGAAGCAGGGCGCTCGGTGTTGACAAGGCCAGTCTAAGTGAAGGACAGTGGGTCAAGGACCAGCAGCTGTCTCAACATTGCCACTTTTTTTTGCAGCTTGGATGGCCTGTAAGGTCACAGGAAAGTCAATAATGAGCAAAATGAAAAGTGACAGTCATGGAGGAGGAGATCATTTTGGTCATGCATGGACAAAACTTCCCATTTTTTCCTTCTTAAATCAAAAAATTTGAGCCAGAACTCATATGCTGTGATTCAGTAAAAGTTTCCTCTTCCCTCAGTGGGGAATTCCTGTATGCAGAACAGGGGAGGTGAAGGGTTAATTTGTGGCCGGGGAAACCTGATGCTAATTAAGTCTGAGGAATGCCACATACTGACATCGTAGCGCAGGAGCCCTCAGAGTGGGTCAGGCATGGAGAGAGGCAGCAGTAATGCGTCTGTCTAATGTTTTTATTCCTTACTGACAGACCTGAGAGGCAGCATCACACAACCTGGAGCTGAAGGTAATCATCTGTCACGAGCTGTCCCTCTCTCTCAAGCATGATAAAGTTTATTTTCATGACTGATTGACTTTTTCTTGGAGATTTCTTCCAGATGTATTATTTGGGAATCTAACTTTTCCCTCTTTTGCAGGGAGGAAGAGATCAAGCTGATGCAAAAAATGGTTTTAGTGGCACCGGCGCTGTTGCTGCTCCTCTCCTGGGCATCGCTGCAAGCTGTCGCAGAGATCTGCCGGGGGACGCACTGCTCCGGCGCGGAGCACGCCGATCCAAGACCGTGCACCGGCGCGCACTGCCCGGGGAGCAGATCCTCCAGACCTCCCCGCCAGTACAACCCGACGACGCAGGGGAGGGCGGCGCAGATAGTCGCCAGCCAACACCACGCGTACCCGGGCTCTCCAAGAGCGGCGTCGGAAGCGCATCACCCGGCTGCGCAGCCTCTCCGCGGGCGGCACGGTGACAGCGGCGGCGGCGCGCGGTTCAGAGCGCTGGACGCTCTCCCCGCAGGGTGCACCGATGTGGACTGCGCCGCTCTTGTGAAGCAATTTCAGCCCACTAATGACACCCGAGACTGTAGAGGGATCGAGTGCAGACTGCCGCTGAGGATACGGCCAAGTAAACCTCGAGCGAGGTCGTGTGTGGGAGAGGGATGTCTGGTCGGATCAGAGGAGAGCGTCTCCTCCGCCGCCGCCGCCGCCAGCCAGCTCCCTCCTCCTGTCCATCTGTCCGACAGAGCCGCGCAGTTTCTGGGAGATTTTCCGGAGCTTGGATATCCGTCGCCGGAACTTGGCAGCGCGCCTTTGGGTGTCCAACTCACATGTGACATCAAGCCAGGTCTGCTATCGTCATCATAAATGTCATCTTATAAAATTAACTGTGGTGTTTAGTTGATTAAAGGCTGATTAATCTCTATAAAAGGGGCTTGTGAGACATTTCTGGTTGAGAGACAAGCTGATGAATTATTGTCTTGGCCTGATTTACCAAAATGCATTGAGTACTCCTCTTTATTGGCTTTGCCCCCCTTTTCCCACCTGTGATCAGCAAAAGTGGATTATGGTCTAGAAGGGAAAAGGAAGACTATGTTGACCTTTATCTCCAAATGATATCTGCAGCCGCTCAACTGGAAAAATGTCTCAGAGTCAATTGTCCAGAAAATGTAGAGAGCTTTGATGTCTGTCCATATAGGAAACTTTCATCGACTCGGCCAACAGGAAGGGGTCACTGGGTGTTCACACTTTGTTCCTGCACATCTCATTTAATCGCCTCCTCCACCCTCTGTCTGATCTCATCTTTCATTCTGCATCAGGTGAGAATGAAGTTCCCTCCGAAGATGCCCTCATCCTGCACCTCCAGCTGGCCAAGGGTCAGGAGAAGCTGGTGGAGGCCCTGCGAGCCCAGCAGGTTGTCATCCGTGACCTGCAGCAGAAGCTGGCGGACCAACAGGAGGCGCTGCTCTCCCAGCAGAGGGAGATCCTGGATCAGCAGCGGCGCATGTACGAGCAGATGGACGTGGTGAAGGCCCAGTACGGCCTCCTCTCGGACACAGTCAAGCAGGTCTCCTTCCAGGGCCTGCAGGGCGAGCTGCAGAGCTACTTCGAGAACCACCTGGCGGGGCTGCAGAGCCAGGCCCGCAGCCACCTGCAGAAGTCCTACGCAGTCCACAAAATGGACGTGGACACGAAGGTGATGGATGTAGTCGGGGAGGCTCATTTGCCTCAACCTCTGCTGGGGTGCCCGACGCCCTGTGGGCAGGAGGAGTTCTGTGATTTTCAGAGGGATCCACCGCAGTGTGAGAAGTGCACCATGTGTCCGCCGGGCTTCTTTCTGATCTCGCAGTGTTCTCCGACTGCAGACAGAATGTGCCAGGTGTGTGACCTTTCAGATACTGATGCTTCCTCTTTGACTAACAGCCTTGTCGCTGTATTTTTACTATTGTCTTGATGGTGTGACTGATATCTGTCCTGCATTTGTGTTATCTGCGATGTGTGAAAACCAACTGCAATCGAGTGTGACTGGGTTTCAGCTGGTAGCTGTCAGTGGTTTTCAAGCATATGTCAGCAACACTGAAAGGAGACACTGTATTTTAATTGTTTTTCTATTTTGGGTTGCTACTAGAATAGTAGTAAATGCTCAAAAAGTGCATCAGATTTGAGAGTTTTAGCTCCTGTCTCTCTTCTGAATATCAGGTCTGGTCTGATTGGTCGGCTCTCATACGCCTGAGCTGGCGCCGCTCAACCGCGTCTCTGCTCCGCTTTTTGACTTTCAAAACCTTTTACATGCACGAAAACATGGAAGGAAAGGAAATAACTGAAAAAGCAAAAAAGGCAAAAAATATCAGCTGTCTGCAGTTTCAGTGAAAAAACGACGACACTGGCAGCCAAAATCGCCTGAAACCTGTTATTATCATCCAAAATGTATTCCTGATGATATTCTCAATTTGTATAAATTGCAGGACAGAGATGAATGCCTTGAATTACCAAACATTTGTGGAGAGCGAGTGAAGTGCCTTAATACTCCAGGTGAGTTCAACACTTTGCTTATTTCCCCCTAGAACCATTTCCTCCCTTTCTTTTATTCATATATCTTATTCATATAAAATCCTGACAAACAGAAGCCTTTTTTTTCCACTGACAAAAAAAATCCTAATGCACTGCAGCTCTTATATCTTCTTTTCACTCCTTGGATTCTCTCTGGTCTCGACTCCACAGGGGGCTTCAGATGCCTGGGAGTGTCTGACAGAGATGCAGTGATGGGCTTGTGCGGTCACGACTACTTCTACAACCAGGAGCTGCAGGAGTGCCAGGCCTGCTCTGACTGCGACGGAGAGCCTGTCGCTGTTCCCTGCACAGCCGTCATTGACTCTGTCTGCGGCCCGTCTTCAGAGAGCCGCCTCTCCCAGTCTTGGCGGGCCAACGTGGTGGTTCCCCCTCCACGGACTTCTGGCGCCAACATCTTCCCCGGGCTTCAACTAAAAATCCGAGGCAAAGAGACGACGGATCTGCTGTCCGACGAGGCGGGGCAGGTGACGTTCCTGCAGCACGGCCTGGTGTGGTTGGATCATAACTTTGCGATAAAGCACAGCTGCAGGAACTTCCTTCAGGTGGGGATGAGGCTCAATGGGAGCCAGGAGGAGGAGGGTCGGGACCTCAGTGCTGCTCGCATCGAACAGCCAGATGGGAAGTACTTCCAGGGCGTCAGCATCAGCAGCGGAGTCGAGGTGGAGCCCAACCACACCTTCACTCTGCTGCTGAAGAGCCCAAATCAACACTGCAACCACAGCAAGGATATTCACGTCTACGACGTCACCACTCCCTCTTTCAGCCTGCTCTGGTTGTCTCATGATACCGGTGCCGTGGCTATGACGGCTCAGTTGTCCCTGTTGGCGCACTACCAGACCAGCTACCGCCCAACTTTCCGCATGACCTCAGTGTCCGACCCGTATATGATCATTCTAAGTCACGACAACCGCGGCGTGCGCTTCACAGAAAGCGGTGTTGTAAAGTTCGTCCTCCAGCAGGCGCTCTACTCCATGGGCCAAACCTGCATTCGAGAGGGTTTCTCCTTGATCGCCTACACTAATCACAACGGGACTGGCCAGGAGGTGATGCAAGCCTTCAAGACGGGCGTCAACTACAGGGACACCTCCATCACCCTCTCTGGCGCTGTGAGCGTGGACAGCGGGGACACGCTCAGCTTTGAGATCTCATCTCCGTCCCAGTGCAACATCCGCTACTTCGGGGACAGCACTGGGATCAGTATGCTGAGCCTCATCTGGATTCCTTCGGCGGTGTCATCAGCCCTGACTGCTACTGTGTCCAGGACCGGTCTGCCCTCCGGAGCAGTCAGGAACAAGCCGCTGTTATTCCAGCAGATCAGCGCGGACACGCCGCAGGTTCATTTGGCACGCTCAGGGGAGCCGAACAGCCGGAAGAACTTTATATTCCACGACAAAGGGACGGCGAACATAGCCCTGAACCTGAAGCTGATACACTCTTGCAATGTTGTTAAACTCACCTTGCAGCAGGTGGGCGGTCAGGGCGGGCAGGCAGGTCCTGTGGCTCAGCAGGTGTCTGGTTATATGCCTGAGGGGAGCCAGTGGGCCAGTGTTGGGCTGCGGGCCTCATTTCAGGTGCAGAACGGTACAGCTGTGTTTGTTACTCTGGACTGCATCCGCGGACGAGTTAACCAGATAACACACGAGGGCGGCACTAACATTTCAATCCTCTGGGTTGCAGTTTGATCCAAGAAGGGATGAAACCTTCAGTAACACACTTTGTGAAAAAAAAAAGAAAAAAAGACAGTTTTGCACGATATTGAATTGCAGAGCAGATTCAACAACTTACCAAATGACGGAAGAATACTGTTTGATCATGTATTACACATATTTTGTCATATTATTGTTTTAAATGCATCAGCTGTTTAGACTTTTATTGTGAAAATCTCTTTTGTGTATGATGTACATCCTGTAAGTACTGCCTTTGCTTGAAGTACTTCGGCTGGTTGAGCAGTGACCAATTCTTCATGTGAGTGCGAGTGTGTGTGTGTGTGTGTGTGTGTGTGTGTGTGTGTGTACAGTATGTATGAGTGTGTGTACATACATGTGCAGTGGTGCTTATATATGTGTGTGTATGAGCGTGTGTAAACACACACTGGCATGCCTACTTTTGCATATGAGTCGTACGTATAACCTTCCATTCCTGCACATATTTAACTTGCGTACTGTATGTAACAAACCTTTCTGTATTATATCGTTAAGCTGTAAAAAAAAAAAAAATGGTTTGACATTTCAGAAGATATGCTTATTTGCTTTCTGGAGAGTTGAAGGTCATATTGATAACATTTTCAGTAAGAAAGATCTTGTTTAAAAATAAATAAAACATCTGCAGAGCTTGTAGAAAGGTGCAGAATAAAAGTATCTCTACACAGCTGGTTCCAGCTTCTAACAAGGTTTTTGAACTAAGAGTATAACGACGTTGGTGTCACGTTTCGTCAGCGATCAACAGTCTTGGTAGTTGCCAGTTTGGGGAAAAGAAATGTAAAAATGGCTGAGTTCTACGTTATGCGCCGAGCATACCGTACTGCCCTAATGCTAGCTAGCTAGCGTTAGCGACATTAGTTAATGCAACAGCCACTTGAAGGGGCGGATGATTGGTACAGCAGCGGTGTTGTAACGTAAATGCAATGGTAGCGGGACGATGGAAGGCTGAATGTTATCAATGACACCTTTAAATGAGAAGATTGACTCCAGTCTCAGCAGCTGGTTAGCTTAGCCTAGCACAGAGACTGAAAACAGTGGGAAACAGTTAGCCAGGCTCTGTCAAAAGGTAACAAAATCGACCTACCAGCACCTATAAAGCTTTCTAATTAACGTTATAACTTATCGATACAAAAACTGCAGTAACTTCAGACCAGTAAGACCAGTCTTTGTGCTAAGCTAAGCTAACCGACTGCTCCTGGCAGCTTCATACTAACTGTACCAACATAAAAGTGGTATCGATCTTCTCATCTAACCCCAGAACATTAAGTAAATACGCGCATCTTCCAAAATGTCACGCCCTTCAATGCTCTGAAGAGTTTTGTCATGCAAGAGCTGAACGTATACGAAAATACTATGTAGTAAACTTTCAATACGGAGGAGTTTTGGTTTTTGATGATGTTTTTGATGATATTTATTTGCCTTTTATAAAACAGGACTTTTGCATTTACACTATAGAATGCATATATTTGTCAGACATGAGAAAAATATAAACATATGTCCAGTATAATAACGATAAAGCACTGAGTAGGCAGTGTTGATACTCAGATACATGCAGTGATAACTCCTATTTTTATTTGCACGCGTATAGTTTAACATAGTATTGTGGAATGTGTCATACTTTGTTATTCTTTTGCCTAAATGCTGTTTCCCTGTGAAGAGTCGCCCATGCGTATCGGTCCTAATTGCCTCTGTGTGTATTCTGTCCTCGAAACAATTAGGCACAATTAAGTGTTGGCAGCGAAGCCGCCACTGAAATTCTTCAGCTTTATTCTCACTTCATTATGTTCAGTGTTTTTGTTTCTCTCTCTCTCTGTTGTTGGGCTTTCTGCACATGTCAATGCATGCATGTTTGTTCAACACCAAATAAAATGTACATATATTTTGCCAGAAAATGAAATTTCACTCCAGCTTATAAAAGCTAAGTTGCCTTGTTGGTTTTAATCCAAAGAAATGTCAACTTCAGGGCCAAAAACAACAATCAGAGGGAAGATATTTCACCAGTTTGCTGGATGATTACCGCAGGCCTGTATGTATTTAATTTAGCATCGTGTGCACCTGAAGCATTCCTCTCCAGCCACATCACCTGACCTCTCACGTAACCTTTATTCCCGTATCTCGACATTGATTTTATAGTGGACTTTACCTATCATGAAAATCAACATTTCACAGTGAGCAGCTATTATTTTCCATTAAGTTTAAGGGTAAAAGTTTAACTTTCAGACGTTACTCATTCCATTTAATCTCCAACATGCTGAACCCATTTCAAAGCCACCTTATTCAGCAGCAAAGGTGCCAAATTTGCAGACATAATACCTGGAAAGTCATACGCTGTATTTTCCTCTCGATTGGTCTTAATCAAGTTTAAATTATTCCTCCATCTATTACCTATAGCAGAGCTTTTCCTCAGTTTAAACAAATAGCCTGCGAGTCAATGAGAGGGAGAGAAGGGGGGGGGGGGAAATAGGTCTGGTTGTGAGAAACAATCAAATGTTTCTGTCGGTTGTCTGAATTGAAAACAGGTGTTTGAGCGGAGCGGTGCTCCAGATGTCTGATGCTGTAGATCAAATGAGACCCACAGCACATGAAGAGCTTCAGAGACATCAGAGGGAGAAACGGGGACAGTGAGTCAAAGCAGGAAACAGGGAAAAAAAACAGGAGAGGAGTTTGTGTTTACTGAAAACGTCGTCATTAAAGCTCCCGTATTCGATATCGTCTACATTAACAGATAATCAAAGACTACATGCTTGTTTCACCCAGCTTTGTAGTTCCCCCTTACCTCTAAAATGCTTCTTCTATTTCTAGCAACCAGCAGCTGTTTCCACCAAAAAAGCTCACCTCATGCTTCCCAGCCTGCGCAAAATGGCAGACAGATAAAATTAGCAATTAGCTGGTGAAGCTGCCAAGCCAAACGTCTCGCAGCTATTGCAAAGAGCCAGTTATTTTCTCCTGGAATGGGTCGAGGCCAGAACTAAAAAGCAGAGAATGGAGCTAGATTCATCAAGTGGCTAGAAACACTCCAGACAGGGTACACTGATTGTTAGGAGACCTAATGCACACAGGTGAGATCCATCAACGTGGCACCCAGTCACTGAAAGTTTTGCTACTTCTTGGCCACTTTCTAGTGAACAATAACCGTTCATTAACGACCCAAACCTCAGACCGTACCCCACAGTCGAACTACTTGTGATCCGCCCCAGAAAAAAAGAGAGAAGACATCATTGTAATTAAAAGACAGGGTTTATTACACACAGCTGGGCTGCACAGGATGAATTTTAATATCTTTGTTGATCTCGCGCCGCCATCAGGTCGAAATATGATATGTTTAATACTTTGTTCTATAACCAATACCTGCAGAGCTGATGGCATCTGAATTAGCTTACCTGTACATGAACGTTTGAAGCTAATTATCAATTGTAAGCATGCAAACACGCAAAATTAAGCATTGTCTTTGTGAGATGGTTAGTGTTCATCGCAATGCTGTGCTTATGCTCAGGTTAGGTTTACTCACAAAATCCACTTGGTCAGGGTTAGGAAAACATCACGGTGTGGCTTAGAATACATGGTTTGATCGCCATGATCAAGGGTGGAGATGGTTCGTCTTCCCGCGAAAAATAGCCGGTTTTTGTCCCACAAAAATGGCTGGAAACGTCCCCAGGTGTCCTTAAAAATATCCGGTGGTGTGACTCGAACTGCGGTCTGCTGTTTGGCAGCCTTGTTGGCTTGTAATAATGGAAAATTAGGAATAAAATTACGAGCATTTTGAAATACTTTGATTGCAGTCGAGAGGAAAATGAGCTGAAAGCTGAGAGCTCACCAGCTGAATAGCGTAGCTTCATACTTGAACTTGACTTAAACATAAAATTTCTTCAATTCAGATACAAATAACACCAAAAATGTGTTTTAAATATGGCCAGACCTATAAAAAATGTGATCAAGTCAGCGATTGTTATATGCCATTTGCGCCTTAACATAACTTTGTACAGTACAGTGTTTTTGCAGCATTATTCTGTAACTCAATGGCAAAAACCTCCAGAATGAGGACATTTAAATTTCGCAATGGATTTAATTTCCATATTTAGACTACTTAGTGTGATTTATCCCCAGAAGAAACCAACAAGCTGCTTAAAAAATCAGCGACATCATTACAGACTTTCCTCACACCTCGTAAATCCACTGTCGAGCACCCCGACAGTAACACAGAGCGGGGAGGACTGCAGCATCAAGCCCGACCACATGCTCTAAACATTTCTCTGTAGACAAGAGGCCTCGGCTTTTACAGTAACATCCGCTTCTGATTAAAGCGAGCCTGTCTCCAGCTTTGTCCTGTTTAAGTCAACATCGGAGCAGACTGGGGCCAGGTTTGGGTTAGGAGGGTGTTCACCTCGACCACAAATCACTGACTGATGTGTCTATTAACATGACACCATGTTGTAGTTTTCCCAGCACCCATGAACAAATGATGCGGATTTATAGGGTTAAGTTACATATTTTCCAAACTTTAAAATGAGTAATATTAGATGCATTGGCGTGTTTAGTTCCTGAAACAGTCGTGCTTTTTGTAATCATCAGAGATTTCTGTTGTGTTTAAGTTACTTCCTCACATGCCTTCGACTGTTTGAGTCAAATCCAAACACAAAAACCCCTCAGAAAGCAAATAAACTCACAACAGATGCATTGCGGTGATGAATGATGCCTCTCTGTTTTGCCACAGTTACGCTGGCATGCAAGTCTGCAGCCCATCCAACACGTCCTCAGACCTCAACGACTGGATAGGGGCGACTCCCAGAACAACATACATGACTGTTGGAGAGTACTAGAGAGAGGGGAACTGGACCTTTGTCGTCACGTGGTTGACGTTAGAAGAGTTTGGTCAGGGTGAGGTACCAAAAGACTTGGGGAAACATCATGGTTCAAATGTAGTATGTTAGGAAAAAGTTATGTTACGTATGTGACATAAGTTAAGGATGACTTTTGGTTTCAGACGGGACACGAACAGCAGTCTATTGTCTTTGTTTAACCCATCAGTCCACCCCAACCTCTTCCTTCTGCGTACCTCGTCGTTCTTTATACTACGTCACCTGACTTCCTCCTTTGCTCCCGGCACATTTACTACAGCCACTAGAGGTCACCACCCGACAATAAATGTAAATATGTGTCGTACGAAGCTGCTTGCACAGGCGACCTACGTGGCCGTTTTCTGGTGGCGCATCAAACTCAAACTGTTTTACTTTAACAATGAAAACCATGAGCTTTCTTCTTAACCTAACCACGTCATTCAGGTACCTTTATTCTGAAAGTTTAACTGGACGTTTTATGTTCATTACTGCTAACTTGACCAAAGAGGAGACGGTGTTTTCACGAGTAGGTAGTGGTTTTTCTCCTCAACATTAACCCGATCATCAGAACAATCTTTACATGTCATATGTATCATATTGATATTACTTCAAAATGCATCATATCACATCCAGATGACAGAGGGGTTCAGAGGGGATGGTGGTGGAGTTGAGCGAGAAGGCCGCCAATCCAGCGACCGCAGATCCAGACTGCGTTTCAACACTGTAAGTGTGAAACCACTGGATATTTTAAAGAAGGCCTCGGGACAATTTCCAGCTGAGATTGTGGCCGTGTGTTTATCATCTCTACTTTCTCTGCCTCTGAGAGAAGTTTGTCTAACTTTGTTGCATCTTAAGTGCAAAGCTACACAACCCTTATATGTGAGTTCGTCATAAGTGGTTTGTTTTCAGTCGTCGTTTCATCATTAATTCTCCGTCATCCTCCCTTTCTTGTGCGTCCACTCATCTGTCGCAATCCCCTCCCCTCCGTCGTCCATCTGTGCCGGTGTTTTTCTCCTCATTAGAGAGCTTACTGATGCATGAGGCGATGGGCCGGCAGGTCAGTAGCCGCTACACAAAGTGGGGCTCATATTGAACAGCCTGTGAAAAAGTTTCTCGCTCTGACAAACACACAAAAAGTTGACCATCAAGCTCTTTGAATTCCTGAGATTTTCTACGTCACTGAACATGGAAAAGTCTATCAAAGACCACTTATTCTTTTATAGTAGTGGTTGGTTTCTCGAGGATGTTTTGTCAGTCGAAACCTCTACTACACTTGGAAATAATCATGCAGGACATGCTGTATCTCCCTTTTCCCAGACTTGGCAAGAGTTCTGCATAGTTCCCTCCAGTGTCGGGTAAATTCCCAGATCACCAGGAATGCATTTAATTTTCTTGTTCTTTAGCTGACCTTAATCATTTCTGCATCAAGGGCGATCCGAAACTCCCGAGCCACGGGGATCAGTCAGTCTGGGCGTGGAAATAAATACCTGTGTGCGTGTGTGTGTGCACAATACACACATGTATATGTAAAAGGAAGTGAGGCCTGTCTTGCTGTCTTCATGAAGAGGCCGTTTAAAGCGCTGATGATGAATAATAGGTTGGCTGAATGTGTGCGAGGGAGTCCCTCTGGTGTATATTTAAATGGCGGAGAGATGCTCTCTCACTCATATCAACTCCCCTGTGGTCCGGGAGGTTAATTGCTTTCTCCAGCAGGCGCTTACAGATTAACTATCTCACTGAATGCATCCATACAAAATGACTCTGCATATACCACAATAAGTTGGGCAGAGTTGCCTGTGTGAGTGTGTGTGTGAGAGTGTGTGTGTGTGTGTGTGTGTGTGTGTGTGTGTGTGTGTGTGTGTGGTGCTTTGCAACAGAACATAGTGTATGCTACAGTCAGGTAGGCAGGCAGGGTGCACAGCGAGGTCAGAGAAGCTAATGAGCACGACTGACTTTGACGAAAGAAGCGAGCTCAACGGAGGATGTTTGGATGAAGTAGCCTTCAACAAAAGTGAAATAGTTCTGCATTTATGTGATTAAAGCAGACGCAACAAGGCAAGCATGGATTTGGTGATTTGCAGGTGAAAAGATGGATATTTTCACCTGCAAAGTCAAAGTTTTTAGGCCATGACTTAGTCAGAAGGGGCAAAAAACGGACCTAATAACCAGAAGAATTACGTCTGTATGGGATCATTACACACATCCAGCACCAAGGACAAAATAAGAAATAAGAATAAGAAAGTAAGGGTGCGGTAGAAGAGCTTGTTGGTCTTTAGTTGCCTAACGCTGATAATATCTTTTGCAATCATCCTTCCTTTACTGTAAACCTGCAGCTGCCACATGCAAGTATTAGCCAGAATTTTCAAAACTGTCCTTGAATGTGATTTGTGGTTTTGCAGAATCATCCAGTATCAACATTCTTATCAGGCAATGACACTTTAGCTGGAACCAAAACCAAAAGTGAGCACACTGTGAATGTTGGTAATTACACAGTTTTCCCACTGTTTCGTTGTGTCTTTTTAAAAAAGTTTGGAGAACCTGGAAGCTTGTTTAAAACACGTCTGAGTGTCTGATTGATCGTGCCTCTTGCCTCATTAGACTAGTTTACAGGAACAAGCTGTCACGCCGGAGCAGAGAAGGTGAACCCAAATGCAAGTTTTTGTCAGGATCACGGCACACAAAGAACAGGCAAACACAAAGGAAACACAACAGCAGGATCAGGGAAAGTCAACGAAGACTGAACCAAAGACTGGACTTGAACACAATCTACCCCCAAAAACACCATAAACACAACACTGCCATACTGCACTCACCTCATAAAGCTGATATGGTGAACATGTGAGCAAATCCTTGTTTATTTACAAATCAAAGACATACGGAGCAACATTTGCTCTCATTTTACACCATGTTTCTGTCCAACATTCACTGTTTTTTCCAGATGGCAACCAACTGAATACCCCTCCCTTCACTTTCTCTCTCCAAGCATGAAGGAGAACCTGCGGGGGCCTTCAGGTAACATCAACCCAATCACAAAAATTCATCCTATCAGGCTCAGATTACATGTTTACGTACTGACTTTCACTGCAGCAGGCGGAGACGGGATGGTGGTGGTGGAGTTGGCTGCCAAGCCAGTGACCGCAGTTCCTGACTGCGTTTCAACATTGTAAGTGCGAAACCACTGGATATTTTTAAGAAGGCGTTCGAGACGACTTCCAGCTGAGATTGTGGCCGTGTTTATCATTTTTACAACACCAGGGTTGCAAAACATTCCCTTTATGCTAAATCACAGAAACACCAACAACAAAACAAACTATTTTAAAGAGTGAAGGGAGGAGTCTTCTGCAGCTCTTGTCAGATGGCAGCAGGGTGAACAGACTGTGGCTGGGGTGGGTTGTCTTTAAATAGCCTTCGGGCTCCGTGCAGACACTAATATCACTGATGTTCTGTAGCTGGTACCAGAGATGTTTCGGACAGTTTTAATCACCTGCCGTGCATGAACCATACCAGTTTATGGTGTTTCCAGGATGCTATCTATAAAAAAATAGATATTTCTGACAGTAAGTCGGGACATCTTGTGGCAACAAAACCAGATGTCTTTAAGGAGACTTTGTGACAAGTCATGATGTGAACGAAGCGACCAAAAGCAGGTATTTTCAGCCAAAACATGATCTTTTGTCCATTCTGGGCTACTGTAGAAACATGGCGGACTCCCTGGAAGAGAACCTGCTCCCTCTGTAGATACATAAGGCTCAATCTAAGGTAACAAAAGCACAACAAATCATAGATTCTGTTGATCATACACTAATAAAAACATAGTAATGAATATTATATTCTCCCCCTAAATCCTGCACACTGCTCCTTTAAAAATACTGATTAGAGCAGCTTTAAACTTAGATGTCTTTTGACCTCCAAACCTCCAAATCCTCACAAGGCAAACTCCTGGCCGGACAGCTGATAAATAACACAACATGTGGGGGGGGACAAAAACATGCCTTTGCAACTTCTTCTGCTGTCAGCCAAGCATGCGGCCTCTCCCCTAAGGTGGCCGGGCTTTCATGTGTTCGCCGACGCAGTGTCAGAGTGAAACCGAACACCAACGGATGACCTACCAGCTTCTGGGTTGACATTAGGGCAGAGGCAGAGTTCAGCTAGCGTGAACGCCACCAATTCCAACAGACACCAACATCTGGCTCGGCTTAGGCGCCCTACACACACACACACACACACACACACACACACACACACACACACACGGTCTGTTTTCAGGAAAGACTTCAGTCGTTTATAGAAGCATGAGAATCCTTTTGGCCTTTCTGTCAGAATGCTTTGGTAAGCCTCTTCTCAAGCCAGCCACCCTGATTTTACCATCTGTTGCTGCGCTCATAACTCACCGCCGAGTTTTGAGAGAAGAGTATCTTCTTCGTCTTGAACTTTACGACATGTTTGCTACACTTCTCCTTTCTGCAACCTGTGTGTTTGGACAGCGCAGCTCTTCCTCTTCTTCTTCGTGTAATCACATGTAGGATTAGAGTGTCGGGACTTTACAAGGCGCCGTGATGCGCTCCACATGGCCCGGCCCGCTGCGAGCGCTGAGCAGATCTTCCAGGAGGAAGGAACCTCGCTGGGTGAATCTCTGAGAAATGTCTGACCTGGTCATTCAGTCATTACTCTTCTTATTCCTTGAGTTCATTTTCAGTCTGTTAAGCCAGAGATGAAAATATTTACACTCGGTGGAAGTTTCCTGTCACGAAGATAACTGCAGCAGAGTCTGCGGAGGCAGCGTGTCAAGGTTGATTGAAATTAATTTGGTCTCCCGACACCAGGATCCAAAATGTGGTGTCAAGAGTGCACATAGGTAACTCCTTGATGATAATTAATGGAGGATGAGCTGACAAGTCATTTTGTCTCAGTGTGGCTCTGCAGCAAGAACAGTGGGTCGTAAAAACTCCCCATGTGGGCTGTAAGGGAGGATATCTCGCAAAATCACCACATGTGTGCATCCTGTGTCTGATGCTTGGTGGGTCTGTGTGTGTTATGTCTTCAATGTGGTTTTGCACAACAGACATGAAACCAAAACCCTGTGGTTGATGGTAAGTGATCTTTAAAGGAAATACTGGCTGAATTAGTGTTTTTTTGTATGTATTTTCGTGATCCCCAAAAAGATGAAACCTCCAAACTTTTGTGAGACCCCAAAGCTTTCCTCCAGAGCCACCGTCATGCCATAATTTCAACTTATTCGCTAGAAAAATTAAAATATTAACAGGTATATTTGTTCAGTTATGGATCATATTTATGCAGACGATGAACCCTTTCCAATTTGGACACTCCATGAGATGTCACCCTCAGGTGAAACTGGCAAATTTGCACTAAAAGCTAGTGAAAAATAATAAGAAACCGAGGCAAACAATGAGAAATCTGTTGAGATTCATTGTCCCCAGATGAAGAATCCTCATGTTTCTAGAAACCCCCCGTTTGTCCTCTTGTACCAGCTTTAGGCCAACATTTCTATTTGTATGCAGCAAATGTCAAAATCTGCCGGTCAGATCATCATCCCCTGAAGATGAACCATTTCCATTTTGGACACTACACACTTTGGGTCAAAGTGTCAGCCCCATTTACACTTTGTAATTCAGCAGCACTGCAAAACTACAGCCTCCAAAATGACAATAAAGTTGAATCAATCCCTCTTCAAATAAAACTAAACATCATGCGTCATGAAGGATGGTTTTATGAGGCTGCATCAGTCGTAGCTTTAGCCAAGTTTGTAAGAACTATCTCGGACTCATCTCATTAATTTAGTAACCAAGCAAAGAAAGGAAGAACATGAGGTACAGTTTTCAACCAGATTTGAAGGCCGAGCAGTGAGGCAGATTTTCCTCTTTATCTTCGACTCTGTGGGGTTCCAGATTAATCAGTGACTGCGTTTAACTAACTTGGACCTCGTCGCAAACTGCTGTGTGGAAACAGTTAACTAACTGAATGATTACATGTCATGTTTGTAATGTAATAACCATTCATTTCCTCTGAGCGGCTCCGTTCAGAGCCAGCTGATAGTGTGCTCCCCAGATGTTTTATTAAAAACACTGCTACATACTGTAAATATCTCACTTTCTTATCTGGACCTTTATGTCACCTAAATAAACACATACAGTGACTCTCAGGTGTCTGGTTGTGGAGCTAGTCTTTGTCAGACACGGCGATTATTCCCATTTTGATTGTATTTACTGTATGTGCGTTCGTGCACAGGAGAGGGAAGACGAGGCGAAGCATCTGGGAACCTTTCACATACTTGTTTCATCCTCTCTTCTCTGGTTTGGACATAAAAGGAGGCTGTAATCAGAGATGATTGAGACGGATCTGTAAAAATAACAGCTCGTTCAGACAAAAACGGAAAACAATATTTATTTGCCAAGAAATTCCAGCCACATTTGCAGTACATGTCTATTCTGAGGTCTGCTGCTCCCTCATGACTGAAGTGTGGGGCAGCAGTGCCACCTAGAGAGACGTTAGCAACCTGCCAGTGATGTTTCCTCACCGGAGTGACATGAGAATCAACTGTGATTATTACATTTCTATTAATATTATCTTTCAGACATTTTGTGTTCAGATCTGCTCCTAATTTATGGTGCATTATAAGATATATTTTCTCATTCATGTTTAATTAGTTTTGTTTTGTTTGCAGGGCTGCCACGGGTCCTTGAAATCTGTGAAATGTTGTGAATTTGGGGGGGAAAAAATCAAGACCTTAGACAAATGGGTCATTGAAAGTGCTTGAAGGCATTTTCTTTTCATATTTTTCTATATTGTTGTCTGTGAGCTTCTCTTAAGCCTGTGTCTGTGTTGGGTCCTTAAATTTTGGGCCTGGAAAATCCTTGAAAAGTCATTGAATTTACTTCAAGCATGATTATGTAACTGTTACCTTAAAATAACAGCATCAAAATCATTTTAGTCAATGGTCTCTCTGCCACTCTGACCCCCAGCACTTGTTTCTGCGCTGTGTAACTTTGTTTAGCAGGTAGGATCACAGTGTGTGATGCTTTAGGGCACCAACTATCACTGATTTTGCTGAGAGTTTCCTGAAAGCTGCAAGTTAGCTCAGCTAGCTGACGCCAGGGATAGGTGGCGATAACACTGCTATCACAGCAGCTTTCCAGGTCTGGGTCCAGAATGGGCAGCAGAACAGGAGGAGTGAGCAGCCAGCGTAACTGGGCTAATAGCTACAGATATGATAGAGGTGAAGGGACTGAAGAGGACGCTGATGGAGGAAGCTAAGAAAAGAAAAACAGTCAGAGATCTAAAAGAAATAAAAGTTTGGAAAGGTCATGACGTGATTGCATGTAGTGCTGGAAGCCTTGATGGAGGCAATAATGACAAACTGTCTCTCTGCTGATGTGCTGCTTTGTGTCGAGCATCATCTGATAATTTTAGAGGCACTGAAACAATCGTACACATTACATAAACATGAACAATGCTGTACCGACATCACTGATACCCTCTTACCTTGTAGTGCCACTTGTCATGTCCCACTTTGCTGTTCGAGGACTTTCTCACCAGTTTACGTAACAGTTTAAACTCTCCTGTTCATGTAACACTGTGCTTTTGTATGAGGCACAACAAACGTTACTGAGCAAGGATGAAGAAAGAAGAATAACAACTGCAGTGATCTTTGTTTTGACAATATTTATTTCTATTTTCCCAACAGTAACATATAGATCAGGACAAATGAATGTTTGAGAGAAGCTAGCACAGCAGTTTTGCAGGTTATATGATTCAAAATGGCACCATATTCAGTAAATGAACCGCACTCTGAGTACTAGGGATTTTAATTGTTCTCATAAACAAACCATATTGCCCGTAAGCAAGAAACCAGGGTATATATTTTCTTCTATACTTCTGTGTTAAAGGCTGACAACACTTGCATTAGACAAGTATTTGGACAATCAAATCTAAATTCTGTTCCTCCTTACATCCCATCGAGTCAAGGGCCTTGGTGAAACAAAAATCGGAAACGGTGACGTTGCAGGCACCATGACACGAGCCAACATACCGCCTCAGACGTACAAACAGAACGACAGCGGGTAGCCAAGAAACGTTAAGAGGAAAGCGCGAAGGATTACGTCGTCACTGCTACCAGAGGAAGCGGAAGAGAAAGAGAGAAAAAGGGTCGTTACAGGTGCAGAGCAGAGAGAAGCTTTCAGAGAGACATGCTGTGGGACTACACACATATATATAGATATAATAGGTTACGTTCGGAGCTGCGACAGTCTTCAAGCGGAAGAGAAAGACAGAGGATAGAGATAGTCAGATCAAGCGCGGAGAAGGATTACAATGCTAGGCGAGGTTAGCATGCTTGCGGCACGGAGAAACTTTTACAGGAAGCGCAAGACACAGAAATCACATGTAAAGGCTAGAGCGACAGTGCACTAATCTACAGGCTAGGCTATACATCGGACACTAAAGCTAATTACAGGAGCTACACAAACTGTATATATGTATATATATATTTATATATAAATAGGTATATAGGAGACTGTATATCAAACAAGCTGGATAGGCAAGGCATCGCATGCACGTGCAAAGGAAGCAAGTAGCAGCAGCAGCAGCAAGAGAAACAAAATGGCTTTCCGAGACTACCACAGTGAGATTCCTTTGTCGCTGTAATAAATCCGATGTTGTCTGTGTCACAGTGTGAACGCCAATCAGGACCAATAAACCTAAAAAAGTATTTTCTGTTGGGATGTAGGACAGTTAAACAAGAAGCTTTATAATATAATAAATTAAGTGCTTTCATTTCCAGCAGGCCCTTGATTCATGACACATTCAGACCAAAGAGCTTCAGTTACATTTTTGAGTAAATTTTTTTTTTTTTTAACATCAACTTATGAACAACCATTGGACATTGCACGTTATTAGGTCATGTGTATACTCTAAAGTGCACGACCTCCCCATTCGGAAGGAAAACTAGACAATACTGGCAAATTTATACTAAGGCAACACAGTTACAAACACACTAAGGTACACGTTGGCACATACCGTCAAGTATCACTTGTGCACAAAAAACACAGTGCTTCAGAGTCAAAATGGCTTTGCATATTCGTTTTAAAATCCAAAACACCGGAAGTCTCTGAGCGAGACTCATTTTCAAGGTGACATCTGTCCCGTTTCTTTTTTAAAGCCAGTCCCTGAAACACGTTTTCTTTGAAATAGCTAGAGGAGTCACAAACCAAGTCGAGTATCTGACATACGTACATACACACAGGAGAAAAAAGCCTTTTTGGACGAACAGGATGAAAATACAGGTAATCTATATCGGAGATTAGAGAAAATATGAATAACTTTACCTCACAAATAGTCTCTGGTTATATGTCTTATATACACTTATGTATACACAAAGATATGTACTTAGGACATCTTGAAATACTATTTACAATCTATGATCAAAAGTGATTGTACACTGAGCGACCATGTTTGAGCAAATTGTGCTTTTCTAACGTGTTCTAATGAAAATGCTACAGAACCTCTGTGACCAGGGTTCACATTCCCTCAACTAGCCTGCCTACGATAAGCATCTTTTTTATTTTATCTGCTGACTACTGTGCGTAGTAGGAAACTTGATTATCGTTAACTATTGTACACGTGAATTCACCGTCTCTTTTGATATTTTGCAGGGTATTTCGATTTGGACCCATACTCGACTATTGCTTGTGAATGAATAAAGAAGAAATCTCAGTTGCAATGCTAAGGGACGCTCCTCCCCACTCAACGATTTAGTGCAAGTGATGTCAGGTATACAGTAGCTGCAAATCTGGTGAAGTTCCTGTATTCAGACAAAAAACACCATTATTGCCTCGTTCCCAGTTTCTTAAGATCCTCCATCTTTCTTTTAAGTGCTCATTCAAAAACACCGCTGACAAATAGCGTCTCTCGTTATGGTAGTGTAGATGAGGGGTTGACATCTTTAAAAGTCATAATCCTTAAGATTTCAGACATTTTTTACAATACAGCTCTCAGATTTCCATTCATGTGGCTGTTGTGAGAGGAGATTTTGGAGCAGTGGCCACAGTCGGTACTGCAGGTCATGTGAATAGTCTTTCCCATCATGACTGGATTAACCGCGCGATTAGCTAACAATGTAGCTCCCATTGATATTGTTCTTTAGTGGGTCAAATTAGCAATTAATCTCATTACCGAAACCCATTGAAATGCAATGAATTCAGGGCTTTAGTGGCCCCTCTGGGTCTGGGGCCCCTTAGCAGCTGCACACGTGCCCGGTTGGTAAGACAGCCTGGCTTCCTTCACAAGACTGTGTGAAGTGTTATGCTTTAGTGTTTATGGTCTCAATTGGTAGCTTCAAGTCTTCTTCAATAAATTATGGTCACATTAAAGTAAAATTTACAATAAAGCTGGATATTCTTTAGGATGTGGCACAGTTTTTGGGTTTCCAGTCGGATATAATTAGGATTTCTTTGCCAGCTCCACCCTCTTGTCCACATATGGACACTTCTGGCTCCAAAAAAACAAAATGGTGGCAGCCACAATGCCAAATTCGAGGCTTCAAAACAGTAGTAGTAACAAAATCTTAAGGATTAAAACTTTACGTTACCTCTGAAGTGTTGGTTATTCTCATTTTAGATTCTAACATGTAAAGCACACTCAGCACAGCTAAATATACAGCCTGGTTGGGAAATGGTACGAAATTTTGCTATGAGCATGTCAAACAAAATGGATTTAACAAGCATTTATCACCTTAAATACGCTAGAAAGAAGTGTGTGTGTAAAAAGAGTAGAAAGTCTTAGACGTAATAAGCAACGACATTAAACTGCAGAGCAAACTGTCAAAGGCTGAGGTGATGCGTGATGGACCAACATGCCTCGATAAATGCTTTGAACTGACTTTACTGTTGTGTATTTGTGCTGAACATTGTCTCGCCTTGTTTATTACATATTTCCAAACCCCTTTAACGGCCTGTTGTGGTTGGGATACTTATTCAACGCGTGCTGGTTCTGCTGTACATCACCAGTCGAGAGAATATTGTCCAAAAAATCACTGCTTGAAGAGCTATGTGTGGATGTTAAAGGCAGTTGATTAAGCTGAGGTAAGGTGAAGTGCTTTTTTTTTGTTTGTTTTAAACCAGAAGTTCAAAATGTAAAGTTACAGTAGAACACAACCACTTTTGGCACTTAACAACATACTCGGCAAATGAGAAATGATTCAAAAATAAACTCTTCCTCATCGACCTATTGCACAAGCATTTCATATCACCGAAGGACATATAAAGTTACATCACTTACACTACTCTGGGATCTACTACACTATAGGAAAAGGCAGACAGAAGCACTTTTACATGGCTTTGGACCAAATTAGTCCACGGCAAAGCTACAATACATAATATATGGATATATCTGTATATCTTTTTTTTCTCAAATATACTCTTAAATATGTGACTTTGGAGGAAAGAGAGAGAAAAGAAAAAGTTTACCAGTACATTCACGACAAACAATTCATCCGTCAAGGGGGAAAAGTACAGGAGGATTGGCGGAGACGAGTCTTATAGATCCTGGCCGAGCCGTTCAATCTCCTCGATAAGAAAGTCGATGTCCTCGAAGGTAGCAGCCGGGTTTGAGATCACCATGCGGAAAAAGTTGACCTTGTCTCCCTGTGGTTGGTAGCTGACCATGGTTGTGCCGTACTCCATCATCCTGGCCTTTATCACTGGAGCCACCTGAAAGAGACAGAATGAATCGAGACTATTGCAGAGGAATGGGATGAATTTCTATCATTCGGTTGCTTTGGTTCATTTGGGCAGGTGAGTACGACATCACACATTAGACCAGCCAAGGGAAGCTGTGTCTCTAGATTTGAGTTGGTAACTTGGATCTTGTATGTTTAAGTGTCATTCTGTATGCTAAGATAAGCTAACCGGTTGCTGACTCCATCTTAATATTTAATAAATACAGTACATTTCACACATTTACCACATATGAGAGTGGCATTGATCTTCTTTTCCAAATCTCGGCAAGAAAGCAAATAAGTGTATTTCTGAAAATGTCGAACTATTCCTTTAAATCTGTCCCTGTACTGCTTTAAAATCCATCCTTGCCCACTGACTAATTCATGCTTAATTCATATGTTGTCTACTCATTAGCTTTCTCATTACTGAACTGCCAGAGGGGCATACATTTGTTGGCACTAATTAATTGATGTAAGGAGAATATGTTACGTGAGTATGCTTTCTGCAATAATAATATAATTCCAATTAAGTACTCAAAAAGTGCAAAGTTTGGTGGGTGTAACTGAAGTTGGAAATGAGCAGTGGGAATCATCTCCATCGTCTCCTCTCGTGCACTCATAAGTCTGAAAAAACTGCCCGTTATCAGATCTGTTTGCTTCCTTATTTTTGTTTTCTTTCCATCAACTGAACAAGTCACATTTCCTCCTCAGATTCCTCAGATCCTGGTCCATCTGGTCCATTATCTCCCTCCAGTCTGACAGCTAAATCTGACACCAGCCGGGTTCACCACAGCGCTCTGACTGCTGCCACCCAGTTGAGAGGTTATCTCCGAGCGCAACGCAGTCACAGTCATTTATTTCGTGTCTTGATGGTGGTGTGTTTTCTGTGCTGTGACAGATCCAATTACAAGTTTGAAACTCATACTCCGTGTTTCGACCGAAGTCAACACATTAGGATACTTTACTGAGGCAAACATTTCAATATACGCATGTCTCTCTGATGTATCATTTTAAGGCTATTAATCTGTAAAAGAAAGGATGTAATGCTTTCATTTTATGTCTTTTTAGGGTGATTATTTGACCCAACAATCATTACTATAGAACCCAGACGAGTAGCCTCTAGCAACATTTGTTCTCTCAGCTTCTTGTCCATTTTAACTAGTTTGTTTGAGAAAACTGGCTTTAGTCTGATTAGGCTACAGTCCGACCGTAGCTTATAGGAATCGGAAGGAAGCGTAGGATACTAGTAGAAATTTGATCCACTTGAGTATGTGATTTAAAAGTAGCTTAACCACCAGATCATATTAAACTCACTACAGTCTAAAAATGAGATGTTTCTGTTTTTCTTCATCATTTCATTTAATCAAAATTAAGATTTTCCTTTTACAGATAACAAATAGATGAAAATCAATCCCTAACTAAGTGTGGTGAAAAGCCCAACAGCACACAGATTAACAAACCAGAGTGCAGTATGCTAACTGCTTAACTAAAGTACAGATATGCTACATTTTGGCTTGCTTTAAAGGTCTGTTTTGTAGTTAAAAAGCTGTTGTTGTGGCAATGTATGTATGGTAAGAAAGTAGATACTGTGTCTTGCCTTTATAGAGCAGCATAATCAACTAAAGGATACGCAGGAGGTTTAACTTGAGGTGACAGTTTGCTGCAGTGAGGACTTAAGTTAACTGTGACTCATTTGCTGTACCCTCGAGGTCAAAGATTATCTTGTAAGAAGTTTGATAAATCTGGGGGGATTAAGTTTAAAATATTTAAACAGACTTTAAAAACTCCTCAAGAAAGTGCAGTTGGTTTCCCCTAAACTATCCTGGGATTTACGTAAGGTCTTCATATACTTAATTGATAGTTCCTTTGCAATAAAGCTAACAGGAGGTCCCGAAATATATATATTTTTTACCTTATTGTTTGTTTATATTAGTTATAAATACTTGTATGTACAAATTGTCGTGTGTGCATAAGATAAAAGTCATCTTTCTGGACCTAGAAGGCTCCATTACTTCACACTTTTAAAGGGGCAATTTTGCGAGTATTTTCTGAGTACTTCCACCACAGCTCTGACAGTATAGAGACTGGTCTGGTCAGTACTGTAGTTTTCATAATCAGTCATTCCCTCTAAATCTCTTGCAGGTGTCCTGCTGCAGTTGGCAGGCCTGCCGTCAGTTTCTGTAAAATAGTCAATCAGCTGCTGCAGATTTCCGTCAAATCAGTCTTTTGACAATTTTCCAGTCATTAAGTGCAAATTGAGGGAGAAATCCTTCAGTTTGGACGCTTTCCTCAACGAGCTAATCTGGCAACATTACATCATCCCTCAATCTTCGTGTCGGAGTGTGTGGAAAAGAGCGAGCTGGCCAAACACTCAGTTCCAGTGAGGCGTGTCCACGGTGCTTTTTCAATCAAACTTTGGAAAAACAAAAGGAAATCTCTGCATTTGACGCGTAATGACAAAACATGGCAACGATTTATGGCTGATGGTTTTACAGCAGAGGAGCGAGGGGAGTGCTCTTTGTATGGCTGGCACGTACACCATCTGTTTGTGCTAATAGTCAATTAGTAGGCCCCTGCTGCTGTGGGACCCTCTGAATGGCCGCCACTTGAGCTAACTGAATAGCCTCAGTCCGTGATAGTCTCTCTCTGTGACAGCCTATTTTAAGCCTGTCACAGTTTACCTCATGTGGATGGCAAAGTATTTTTTTATTTTTTTATCCTGAGTATAAGTTGATGTCCATGTTGTCCCTAATGAGGAGGGCATGTGATATGTCAAGCTGGATAGGGATGACAGGCTTGTAGGGCAAATGAAAGGTGCAGTGAAAGGTGTTTTTTGGTAGATATCATAGTCGGGCTTCTTATCTCGGCTCACCCACCTTGTGCAAGTGTTTCTTTCTCTCCTCTTTGTCCTCCATGTAGCGGATCCCAGGGGGGAGGTACCAGAAGCAGACATTGGTGTGCTGAGGCTGCGGGAACACACAGAGTTGACAAGAGATGAGAGGAATAAACCAGCAGAGTCGGGCGCTAGCAAGACATGCAAGCTTAGGGCATTTCTGGCTATCGGTGGAATGTTTCCTGTTGATATGATTGTGTTATTTTATTTCTGTTTTTTCAGAGTGGTAGTTTTATAAATGCCAACATTGTCTCTGTTTTTTGTAAATTAAAAAAATGTAATGTTATTACTTATATTTTGGGTGTCCACTACAAAATGTTCATACTACCATACTATTTAGGATGCCAGAAAAAAGATTTAGTATGTCCCAATATGAAGTATGTGAAATGCAGTATGCCAAAGATACCAGGATGTCCTACTACACCCGGTAACATTTTGCAGCATGCAAGCCAGCATGCTTATCTAGCTATTCTGACCCACAATCCTCTGCACAGCGGACGATACGTCACATACGTCACGGTGTGTCATGCGAATATAAACAAAGCCAAAGGAGCACAAACATTTCACAGCTCACTGACAGATGACGGCTCATGCAATGGTAAGTATCAGAATAAGAGCAAGAGGGTCAAAGCTCAAGCTGCGCTGTCGTGACGAAAGTACTGTAGTATGTCCCAATGTATGCATACTGCATGCAACATTATGTACTCTGTAAGAGCAGCTGCAGTACATACTAAAAGTTGGAATTGGAAATTTATCAGTATCAGAATCGGCTCCAAAGATCTAGTCTCGGTCGAGCTCTACAATATACAACACACATATTTACCAATCATTCCTACCTGAAATCCTACAGATAGGTCAAAATAAAAAGTGCTGAAAGCAACCTGAGCCCATTCATTTCACTGAGCCAGAACAGATTCTGCTCAGCTCAAAAAGGAAATCCATTAGACATCACCGACAGCAGAGAGGTAAAATTCCTCCTCCTCAGATACTCTTTCTCCATCTAAAAGCCCCACACAGTTCAATTTTTGGGAACCTGAAGCCCCGCTGGAGCAGCCAGCCTGCCTGCCTGTGAGTAGAAAAGCATTCATTACCAACAGCTGACTAGCCATGCGCACCAGCCTCATTTATACAGCCGGGGCTGGTTCGGCAGCAGTATATTCAACATCAGACTGATGTAACGGCTCAATGGGAGGCACAGACAAGTGAACACCTGGGCCGATGCCCAGAGGACTTGGCTTTCTCCCATCACCCTCTGGGTTATGATGCTCTTAGCCTTTTTGTGGCTCGGCAGGAAAACAATAAGGCTTGAAACATTAAAGAGCTTTCACTATGAATGACCCTGTGTCCAAGCACTCCTTTCATAAAAGAGTTTTCAGCCTAATAACCCCGTCGTACACGTAGGTTTTTGCTGTTGCTCGGTAGAGGATATTTCAGACCCCATGCTATTCATATGCACATGAGCAATTACAGGCCGTTATGCTATTCATTAGACATAATAGCAGCACATTATACTGGCAGCTAGAGGTAAAAATGGCATTCATCCAACACAAAGCGAGGGCACACAGCATGCCAATCAAGTCAGCCATAATGATACTGAACACACTGAGGCAAAGGAAGCAGTGTGGACTAATGCTGGCTACTTTGCTCTGATTATGTGGCTGCAGATGAATAATCTGTGTGGAGAGTGAAAGTCAAATGTGGACATACTTTGCCGTCAAAGACCATCTCGTATCCTTCTCGGTCTTTGATCTTGTTGTAGAGGTACTCTGATAGCTCCAAGCACTTGTCAATCTGAGCCTCGAACCCAATGGTGCCCTGTTAAAGAAAAGGCTGTTAGTTTTGACACAGTACATAGAGAAGTGAATATTATGTAATGAGTGTACAACTGAAAGTATTTAGGCAACTGTGTGCATAAAAAAATCATATTTTACTGCTAAAAAATTAGATAAGAAGGTCCAAAATGTGTATTTAATTTATACTCTTGTGACTTTTACATGTGTCATGCATATAATATTAGAAAATATGTCAAAAAGCAAAATTAAAAAGGACACAATTGTGCCAAAACAAAACCAAAGGAAGTATAAGAACATGAGAGCTTAAATATCTGTGAATAGAGGACAAAAAAAG
Organism: Pagrus major; assembly: GCF_040436345.1. Lineage (NCBI taxonomy): Eukaryota > Metazoa > Chordata > Actinopteri > Spariformes > Sparidae > Pagrus > Pagrus major. The sequence goes on from NC_133233.1 coordinate 23,019,015, forward strand.
ATTTAGTACACGAAGTCTGACTCAAATAAATGACGTAAATCCTACAAATAATGAAATAATGGCTCTTAATAAGTACATATAAAAATGAATATAAGGTATTTCTTGCTCACACAACAAGCAAAGAACAATTCCAGATAGAGTAGTGAGTAAATAAAACAAATCAAACTAATGATCATATAAAAAGGATAAAGACAAAATCAAAGCAAATAAAAGAAATAAAACTGGTAAAACAGAGCAGCAGCACTTGTGTTTCTTTACCTTGGCTCTCCACATGAGCCACAGCTTGAAGATGTCCACGTGGCGTCCACACTGCAGAGCTTTGTCTCCAGTGTCGTAGGAAAGGTCGTAGTGTTTGTCCTGCTGGAACAGGTAGCAGGCGTGCATCTGGTTGCAGTTCTGCATCAGACCCTGTGAGATCACATCCAGAGTGTTAATAATTATAACAACAATGGTCCAGTCATAGTATGTGAGAGTGAGGTTTGGTCGAATAGGATGAGGCCTACCTCCTCTCTGACCAGCAGGGCTGAACACTGCAGAGGGACCGACATCATCTTGTGTGGGTTCCATGTTACCGAGTTGGCCCTGAAGTTAACAAATATAACCAGCGATGCTTTAAATCTTCATACACTTCTAACACTTAGTCAGTTTGTGTTCCTCGACCCAAAAATATCACTTACCTCTCAACTCCGTCCAGCTTCCATCTGTGTCTCCTGGACATGAGGAGACTTCCTCCCCAAGCACCCTGACAGGAAACACACACGATAATCACATCAATCAAACATATTTTACTCAGCTGTACTAGCTGATACATTTGCTTTGCCGATTTATCATTCCACCCCTACTGTTAAATATCGTGATGTTAGTCAGGACATGTTGCCCACCTCAAAAATGCTCCATACAACTGCAGTGACACTTTCTTTCAATGGCACAAATGTCATCTTTTAATTTCCAAAATATATTTTAGCCTAGAGCTAAAACAATTAGTCAATTATCAGATTAATCGACAAACAGAAAAATAATTGCTAACTATTTTATAATCAATTAATTGTTTAAATCATTTTTCAAGCAAAACGTCCAAACATCATCTGGTTCCAGCTTCTTTACAAACTGAAACGGATATTTTTCAGTAGCATATTTTCTGACATTTCACAGAACAAACGATTAATCAAATAATTGCTTCAGATTTGCATGATGGTGGAAATCCTTCATTTTTCAGAAGCTTTTTTTTAAACCTTGGGGGAACAAATTGTGAGAGTGATGCTTTTTGCTTTGTCACATGTGATGGTATTGATGATTGGCTATCAGCATCATCACTTTAATCATGTGGTCTAAATAAAGGACTGAATGTCAGGCGCTTGTTTGGATGTTTTTGCAAACATTTCCAGATTTCCCATCCTCATTATGTTTGCAACTGCGACCACGAGATGCTTCTCCCCTCACAACAACGGTTTTGCCTCATCATCAAGTCCAGGACAGGCCTGACCTAAACTCTTATCATCCCCACATTAACATCTTTTGAATATCATTGCACATATTCTTTATACTTCATTCTGTGATCTTTTGCACATTCTCTGGTCAAATTCCTGCATAAAAATCTACAACTCTTCCATTTCAATAAAAGTCATATTGTATTGGACACATTTTTCATATTTAATTGGCAATTCTCTATTTTCTATTTATGTTTCTTGACTTGCAGTACTTGCATTTCATCTTTCTTCTTACTATGGTTATTGTTGTGTATAAAAACACTGGGACAAATTCCATGTATGTGAAAACCAGCTTTGCAAAAACCTGATTCACATTCTGTGTGATGTTTGTTTTTTTTCACAGGAAGCTGCATCCACAAAAAGCAGGATGTTTTTCTCCAATCTCTCGCCGGTTGAGGAATGATAGATAAGGCCATTTATGTCTCTTAATAGAGGTGTCCCCCTGTCAGGACTAAATCACCTTCATTAATAGATAGAGTGCCTTCAGTGAGAGGGCCCATGATGGCAAAGTCAGGGGAGAAGATGATTTACAGCCTCTGTTCCAGTTTTTCTAATCCCCAGTGTTAGATAGGAAATGGCTGGCTCCTATCTGGGTCAACCGCAAGCAGTTAGAGGCGACACAGACATAATAGATTTGTCAAACTCAGTGCTGAGCTCCGTGTTTTCTAAGCATTCCTTCGGTAAAAGTCCTTACAGTGGAGCGATACTGCTGCGTCACGGAGGTTTTAGGGTAATAACATTTATGATTCCATACAAAAAGGTCCGTTTGTGTTACTCACATCCACATGCATCCAGATGTTGTACTTTTTGCAGACGTCAGAAATGGCGATGAGAGGGTCAAAGGCTCCGTACACTGTTGTTCCTGCTGTGGCACTGACAAAGAAAGGTACGAAACCCTGCAAAGGCACAAACAAAGGATGATTTCACATACAGGAAAACGGATCTATATATAGTATTTATAGCTGTGTTATTAATGTGTACCTTCTGTTTGGCCTCCACTATTCTCCTCTCAAGGTCAGCTGGAATCATTTTACCACTGCGAATGAAAAACAAGATTTAGTAGCTGTGGTTGCAAAAATCCTGCATTGAAGATCCTTATTAAAGGGTAACTTAAAGTGTGTTTACAGGTCTTGGGGAGGACTGTGAAAAAAGTAGTATAAAGCCTAAAAATAAATGGTTACCCTTTAAGAAATATACTTGTCTCCTGTATTTAATATATTATTATATACTGATGATTCAATATGTAATTTACTGTTGTAGCTGCTTGAGGTGAAGCTAGTTTTAACTATTTTCTATATAGTTTCTGGTTCCAGTGGTTTCCATCTAATCCAAATGGGAGAGGAAATAAGAAAAGTATGTAAAAAATATATATTCTGCTCCAGAAATATGTAATCTGTAATCTAAATTTTATAACCTTATGGCTGCGAACTTTAGCGGGTACGAGGCAACTATTCCACCACTGGAATTTTTTTTCTACTACCTTGTAACATGTCACGTTTCAGTTGTACAGCGGAAATGAGCGGCTGCCTTTACCTTTCATCTACTTTGATGCAGATCACACTCTCTGTCCCGATACCCAGAGCTGCTGCACCTTTTTTGATTGAAAAATGGCTCTAAAAGATAAAAAAACAAACAAAAGAGGGAACATGTTTAACTGTCTGATACAGGAGGAGAAAGATATATAATAAAATGTGTCTACTGAAAGGTTTGTGTGTTATTTAATGGCCTTTTTCTTCCCACACAGCATCTTTCAAACGTCCTTTCAAGATGAAAGAGGTGGCAGACACAGCCGTCACCTCGTGTCCTTCTGCGTCTGACACACATAATGTCGGCTTTATATCAGCGTTGGTGGTGTGAAAATGATACTTAAAAACACACACTGAACCACGGCTATATCATTCCTGCACAGGAGAGGAAGATCTTTGATCCAATTAGACATCTATTGATCATGCAGCTGAATTAAGACACAAACGCCTACATGTTCCGATGTGAAGGCCACCAGTCTGGGAACAGATGACATTCCTTTCTCCTTCACTTCAGGGAACATCTTGAAGCGGGCCAGCAGCATGGCATACATGTTAGAAATAGCACCACCTAGAGGACGGACAGGGCAGACCAGTGTCAGTCCACATCACAGCCTCAACTAGCAAGTCTCATGGGGATGATGCAGGGCTTCTAAACATGTCTGTGCATGTTGAAAATAACAACACAATAACAACAATTTGTTTACAGCGTATCAAGAGCGTATCGAGGGATGACACAGCATCCAAAAATCACAGCTCACTGTCCACAATGTCACAACCAATCACGGCCTTTGTCATTAAATTGTCCAATGAGCGCTCCTCGTCATGTGTCAGGCAGAAATGCGTGTGAGAAATTAAAGATTGGAGGGCGACGGGGAGGGAGGGGGCTTAAGTTGGAAAAAAGAAAATGATTTTATGCTAATTGGCTTTGAAACGAGTTCCATTTATATCATCAAAATGCAAATTGACACGTTACAACACCGCGCGCATACACACACACACACACACACACACACACACACAGGCAGTTCCATTTTCGGTGAAGACAGAGGGGTGTTTGGGATTGGCGCTGTCGCCTCACATACCGGGAGAGAAAATGCCATCTCCTCGCCCGTCTGCCCAGCCAATGATCTCCCTCATCTTCTTCAGAGTGACGTATTCCAGCAGCACGAAGACAGGAGCCACCTCATAGGTGAACCTGCCGTTACACAAGGGACATCACATGGTGCTGGTTACACAAAAATGTGCCATGACTCATCACCTAAAATAGCCAGTAAACGGACATTTTTTTCCTCTGGAGTTTGGAGGTATTTCGAGATTAAAGTCTATTTTTTCAAGGATAAGAAACAATCATTTCTGTACTAAAGATGTAGAATTAATGTTGATTTTACAGTCTTCACCTTAAGATTTAATTTGTAATGATGCTTTTGAACAAAATCTACCAGCATCCACTTAAAATTTACTGTTTTCTCAAGATTTACATTTATTTTCCATGTTAAAGGCTACTATTTTGCTTTCTCTTGTACAGGAGTCTCACATTTTCATCATCTTTACTGCACCTCATAGGTGAACCTGGCGTTACACAAGGGACATTACATGGTGTGGGATACATAAAATGTGCCATGACTGAAAAATAGCCAGTAAACGGTTTGCGTTGAAATCACCAGCTTTTGCAGAGGTAGAAAAATACAAGATTCTAACTATTTTTGTGCTGAAGATGCAGACTTATTGCTGATTTTACAGGCTTCACTTTAGATGTTAATTTGGAGTAATGTTTTTGAACAACATGTACCAACATCCACATAAAAATTAACAATTTATGCAAGATATTCCAGCAGCACAAAGACAGGAGCCACCTCATACATAGGTGAACCTGGCGTTACACAAGGGCCATCACATGGTAAAATGTGCCATGACTCATCACCAAAAATAACCGGTAAAGGGCCATTTTTCCTCTGGAGTTTGGTTGTTTCAGGACATATAGTATTTAGTTTGACGGCTCTTGCAGAGGAGGATAAAACACAAAATTCAAATTCTTGAGTGAAAAAAAAATAAAGATGTAGAATATTTGCTGTGTGCTGATGCTTTTGAACAAAATGTACCGACATCCACATAAACATTTACTGTTTTCTGATGATTTACATTTCTTTTTTCCAACATTTTGCTTTCTTTTGCACAGGATTCTCACATTTTTATCATCTTTGCAGCACAAAAATGTAAATGTTCAAAATGTGCCTCCTACTATGTTTTTTTCAGAGCAGTTTGGCTGTATATAAATAGGAATAGGTGACTCTTGCAGATGTAGATAAAACAAAGGCTTCACTCAGGCTTCACTTTAAGATCTTAATCTGCAGTGATGCTTTTGAACACAATGTACCAACATCCACATAAGCATTTACTGTTTTCTGATGATTTACATTTCTTTTTTCTATCTCATACAGTCTCACATTTTCTTCATCCTTGCTACACTAAAACGTACATTTCCAGCATGTGCCTCCTGCTCCATTTTTTCCCATGAATACATGAGCTGCAGTGTCAACAGCAGGCCTATTCTGCGCTGTCTCACAGTCGCCAAGCCGGCTGACTCTTGCAGACTTTATCACACCAAAAACACACGCACCAAAATTAGCTTCAGATTAGTCTGAATTTAATTTCAGAGCTAATTTTCTCCCCTTGAATCCCCATGGGGATGGGAGGTGAGGGGGAGGGATAAAAGGCAGAGGGGAGTAAAGGGGGGGGTCTGCCTTTCATTTCACCCTTTTCATTTGCAGTGATTGAGTGAAAAAAAAAAAGAGCTGCTATCAGCCGGAGCAGACGCAGAGCAGAGTGCACACCGACGGACCGGAAATGGAATTCATTGTCATTATCACCATTTAAAATCATGATGAAGCACATGGCCGCATACTTACATATTGGTGTTGGCAGTGGATGTTAGCCAATCGGCTGCCAGTCCGACCATGTCTAATCCTGTCGAGAGCTGATTGAAGTACCTGGGGTGGGCTGAAGGGAAAGGAGCAGAGGAAAAAAAATGAGAGGGTGGGTTGAGATAGATAAACTGTTCAGCTATCTCCATCAGGCGTCAGGAGAAATTGAAATACTTTGCTGCTTTTTATGTTTTGAGTTTTGAGGCGCATCATTTTCTAAATGCTTTAATTGCAGGTTGGAGATGTCGCAGCAGTGACGTTTAAAAATCATCTTGAGAAATAATGAAAGTGTTGTGGTGGAGCATCGGTAATGTAGAAGTCACAAATTGAGCTTTTCATCCATTGTTTTATAATAATCACACACAAAGGAGCTTTGAAAATGAGTACATTAACAAGAAACACTTCATCTTTTATTAAAAAAGGTGATTTGTGATCAATTTGGATGAATAATGTTTTCATTTTATATTATCAACAGAGGCCAAACACTTGACCACAATTTAGCATTTAAAAGCTGTATATGAATATTTACCATTACAAATAAACTTGTTAGGGGGAAAAGCACCAACATAAAACCTAAAACCAGGTGTTTTTGGTAAAATAAAGTTATTTATTCTCAAGGAAATTGTATAATGTACATAAAAAGAAATACCTAAGGCAAACTATAGGGATTGTGGGTGCTCTTAAAATCAACAGAAATAAATAAATAGGATTTGTAAAGTAAAAAGAGAAATACAAATTACTTCTCCCATTATCAGGCTTGGGGGGTAACGGAATACAAGTAACGGGATTACCTAATCAGGATATTTTTAAACAGGTGAGGTCACCCGAAGCCACGCCCCTTCCGGTTTCCCTCATGGGACGTATTTCGGAAAAACTAGCACAGTACTGAACTGAGAGACAAATACATATCTCACATATGATGTTGTCAATTTAAAAGATTATTTTCCAAGTCAATAAAGTCGCGGTTTGTCAAAAAACTAATTAAATATAAGACTGAAAATACGTAATTAAAAAAGACTACACAGCCAACAGTCGCGTTAGTGACGTCGCCTCGTCAAAACCAGTAACACAAACATTTTAGAGCTGCTCCTGTGTATTAGCTTGATCACAAAACTGACAAACTAACCTTTCACTTAACTACAGTCGTCAATATGAACAGATTTATTGTGATTTTAATCTTTTTCTGTACCTTTTCTCTGCCGAGTTGGCGGCCATGTTGTTGTCGGTGACGTATGTTGCGCGAGACTGAGCGGTTACACGTCAAACTAGATGATTTATTTTTTTTTAATCTTTACGACAAACTGCGACTTAATTAACATGAAAAATTATCTTTTTAATTCACTAACATCATATGTTTAATTAAAAATGTTTTTTTTTCTCTCCCCATTGACTAAGGTACAATTTCTTATTTCCGAAATAACGTCCCATGACTGAAACCGGAAGGGGCGTGGCTTCTGCTCTCTCTTCCGGTAGAATTACAGAATAAAAGATGTCATTAAAATACAGGTACATTGAGTAAAAAAGGGGATTACTTACAGGATTACAATTTTAAAATGAAAACATGACATAATAGTTTGTAACACATGACAATACACACTCGTTATTTAGATTAAATAAAAGTCATTTTATTGACATTTCTCTTCTTTTGTCTTTGTTTGGATATGTTTTGTATTGAGGTAATCCAAAAGTACCAGAAAGTAATCGAGTTACATTACATTCATACTGTGATACTTGGATTACTGAGGTAAGTAGAATACATTCTTAAAGTAACCCTCTTAACCCTGCGTATAATACAGTATTAAACAGTAAAATGTTTGTCAGCAATATTATGTAAAGGAGTAAGTGGGATGTATAATGCATAATACAAAGTATGTAATGTATAATCATATAAAGCAAATCTTTACAGGAGAAGTTAAATATATGATGCATTAATTAACTGTTAGAAATCTCCTTATATCTGCTAACAAATGTAACAGTAACAGCGTCTCATGCATCATGCATTACATATTTATAAACTGTTTATAAATGTGAATTACAGAAATTAAAGTAAAATATGAAGAAATAATCTTTAAAAATATATTTGTATTATATTTCTGTGTGTATTGTTGCTGTAATCGTCCTCATGAGTGTGTCAGTCAGCAGTGAGTAATGGCTGTGGCCTGCAGTGAACGCTGTTATTAGCCTATTATCTCCTACTTGGTGAACCAGATTTACTGCGTCACTGCATTTATCGGTCTGGTGGACAGGAGGAGAAAAAAGGAGGACAACTTCCAGGTTGATTTTTTTTATAGACACCATTTCTTTCTTTATCTATTCATCATTGTTGTCTGGTCTTCTCCCTTTCCCCTCCTTTTTTTTCTTTTTCTATCCTGAACATATTTTTTTGTAGAATATCTGTCAATAAAAACATCAGTACGTTCAATTAAAAATCTTTTCTAATGCTGATTTTGTATTATTTTAACAGTTTCTTGTAGATTTTATCATCAGTTTCGTATTTAAGGATCTTTTTGTGTTATAATCTAGGATTTGCACTGTGTCTGTGCCTTTTCCTTTTAAAATAATTTAGAAAATGTGTGTTTATTTTGGGAACATAATCATTTTAAATTGTGATTTCGACATTTTTAACATAAATCAGGCCTGCAATTAGGCCCATATATATGTAAAAATTGATTTAATATTTCCCAAAGTGCCAACTGATTTAACTTAAGCATATAAAAAAGTCAGATTAAGTCAGAGCTATATTTATCTATCATGTAGTCAGTATCAGACTGAGGCCTACCTGTCTTGATGGCGTACTTGAGCGTCGCACGACAGCTGATCAAGATATCATCCAGGGTGGCCGGTTCGTCCTGCAGCTCCCAGTTGTTCATCTGAAGCAGCTCGTTTGGATAATGAAAATCAATAACTTTCGTTTCCCGGTCGAAAGACTCCACGATGTAGGCCATTAAAATATCCACAACTTCCTGCAGGAAGGTCATTGTTTTGGTGTCGCCGTCCATGGCGGGTAACAGGTCTGTAAGAGAGGGGACATTTTGTGATCTATGTGTCTGGGAACAGGAGAAAAAAAGGTGTTTTCATGCAACATAAAGATGCATAAAAGTCTGGATTTTATTGTGAAATTATCCTTCAGGCCAACAAATAAAACAGAATATATTTTAATGATTTTAAAGGTGTAAAAACTGGTGGAAATTCTTGATTTCTGCGATGCTCAACACCCCAAAACCTCAGATTGTGCTGAAGGTGACCTCTCCACAAAGAGTCAAACACTGCAAAAAATGTCCAACATAACTCAGTGAAAATTATAGATATTAAATGTATATGTATAAGGATTTATTTGATCCAAAATGGCACATGTTCTGTCATTTGATTCCTTTTGATTTTTCATGTACATCCTTGTATTTTATGGACGCTGGGAACAAAGAATAAAGCGGGTCACCTCTCATTACGATAAAAATGACATTTAAATGAAGATTATTGAATAAAAAGTCGATTTATAAAATGTTAAATGCACTAAATTCATATGTTTGCTGTTTTTATTTCATTTTAAAAGAACAATGTCTGCACTTGGTATAAAAATAGCTGATTTTATGGCACTTTTACGCAAAAATAAATCACCACAACGCATTGCAAGGCCAAGCTCAGACAGATCAGGGGTGTTAGAGATCCGTTTGCTCTTGTACCTGTTGAATAGAGGTCGGAGAAGACCACAGCTCCTTTGGTGCAGTTGCAGGATTTGTTGCAGCCGCAGGTGCCTGCAGCTTCCGTCTGTGGCGGCTGCTTGGCGGCCGGATCGGCGGGTTTCTCCACTTCCCCGACATTGAGCAGCGCTTTGGGCGAACCACAAAACAGCGAGAGTGAGATATTTTTTAAGACTCTGGCGACAAATAATGATGAGGGGGGAAAACGCACGTCCTAACCCAACCCCACCCCATCCCATCCCACCCCATCCCTCTCCCTGTGAGGAGCGACATACCACATAATTTCGATCCAATTCCTCCGGAGAATTTCTGGGCCGCCGCTTGGCACCAAGCCCTGGCTGGAAGAGAGGAGATAAATCAAAAATGAGGATGAGCAGCGTCCAACTTTAAGATAGGAGCTGAAGCGCCATGCAAGTTGTAATAAAAACACGCCAAACATCCTTGCAATCCTGCAGGAAAACAAGACAAAAGCAAAGATGTAAAAGCAGATGTGGCGACTATAAACACAGCAGGCCAAATCCAGCGCACTGGAATGAGACAATGCACTGGAATTAGTCCTTCAGGAATTAGTCCTTATTTATTTTTTTCTCTGGAAGACTAAAAAAAGCCACTCACGCGTACTGGGGCTCTGACTCCCGGTGTTGGCCCCCGCATTATCTCCGCCAAGAGACCAGAAACCCTGTGATGCCATTGTCGCCGGTAGTTAGGAGCTGCAGGAGACAGAGCCCATCCACACGCGTCGACCCGGAGCTGTTCACAGCTGATGTGGTGCTCAATCTGACCAGACCTGTCCGCTGCCTGCTCACAATCCAGTCGTGCATCCGACACACGCGTTATGCTGCGGGGGCGAAAAGAAAGCGTCTGGAGGAAAAAGCGCAAAAAAGGCGTCCACGGCGGTGTTTCTGCAGGCGTCCACAGGTGCAGCGTCTGTCTTCCACGCAGAAAATCCGCAAACACTTGACTTGACTGAGATGACTTCAGCGGTCAGCGACGCTCCTCACTTCACAGGGGGATGGATAGTGCAAGAGGAAGTTCGGCTGCTTTGGATGGAGAAATCAAAATAAAGCACAATGGACAGGCGGGACAAAAAGGTTTCAGTAAGCAGCTAAAAGCTCCAGCTGCTGGTAAATACGCAGCGCAGAAGCCATGCCTAATTGCATCTAACCTAAATTTCACGTCACTACAGAAATCCCATCGTGATTCACTTCAAGTCATGACGAACTGCGTTGCGTCGTGCGTCGTGACTCCATACATCCCCGACACTTGGTCCCCCCCGCGTGCTCAACTCGCCCTCCATACACACACACGCACACACACACACACACACACTGAATGCCAACTGATTCATCTGCCCCGCAATCGTGGGTCTATTTCTCGGAGACCGGAGGCTCTAATTGCCCGCCTCCGCTGGAGGAAGCAGCGGGGCTTCAAATACACGAAGTGCGAACTAGTCCCTCCTCTCTGCTCTTAGTGCTGGGGCTCGTTACTCCGAAAGTATTTAGGCTATTACTCGTTACTTGTTTTCTTACTGTAGTTTTCAAGGTGAGCTCATTTTTTGTTGCGTAATTGCGCATTTTGGCACATGTAAAGACTGTCTTTACCATGAATATTGAGAAAAACATGTTTGATATCAAATGTTTTGTCACCTTAAAATAAAATTAAACGATTCAGTCCTGTGTGAACCCTCGTGTTCACTAATTACGACTCTGGATGCCCATCCAGAGCTGGTTTGTAGATTTTGGATAAATAAGGTAAAAAAGAAAAGAAAAGAATAAATAACTAGAAAAAAGTGTGCACGATTCCTCTTTTCTCCTCTACGTGCTGGGACTCGTTACTCCAAAAGTATTTGGGCTATTACTCGTTACTTGTTTTCTTACAGGCCAATAGTTCCCTCAGCTCCTTCTTTGTTGCGTAATTGCGCATTTTGGCACAACTAAATAGGGTTCCCAGGACATTCTTTACCTTAAGTGTTTAGAAAATTATGATTAATATCCAAAGTTATGTCTTTGTAAAATAAAACAGTCCTGTGTAAACCCTCATATTTACTAATTATGGCTCCGTATGGGCGCTGGTTTGTAGATTTTGGATAAATGATAATCTCTCTGCTCCAAAAGTATTTAGGCTGTTACTCGTTACTTGTTCTCTTGCTGTAGTTTTCAAGGCGAGTCATTTTTTTTTTGGTGCACCATTGCGCATTTGGGTCTTTTTACGCATATAAATATCATGATTATCCACGACGTTCTCCCTTAAAGTATCGAGAAAAAGCATGGTTTATATCCAGCGTTGTGTCATCGTAAAATAAAATTCAACCTTAAGATTAGCTAGTTAAGAATCTCGGTGGCTGGTTGGTAGAATTTGGATATCTAAGTATCATCGCCTCATTCCAACACATTATCCAATTTAAAGTACATGATCAATCACACACTGTCATCCTGACCTGCGCTGTTCTCTTATTGTTTATCCATGAATGAGGAACCAAACGGACCCTGCAGGCCTGAAAACCAGCCTGAGTCACATCTGTTATGAATCAGCAGCAGAAACCATTTAATGCCAAAAAAAAGACTGATTGAAATAAACTGAAGCCTTAAGCAAAGCCATGATACTTTTATATTTGTGTGTGGAGTGACTGTAAGTCTGTGGTCCTCAGTGATGGAATGTAACTAAGTACATTTACTCAAGTACTGTAGCTTACTTAAGTACAGTTTTGAGCTACTTGTACTTGCACTTGAGTATTTTCATTCTTCCCTACTTACATGTACTTTTGATACTTCAGTACATTTAATATCAAAAACTTCAAGACTTTTACTCAAGAACTATTTGTAGGGTGACTTTCACTCTTACCAAAGTAACATTTTAACACATTATCTTTACTTTTACTATGACTTCTGGGTACTTTTTTTAGGCCTACAGCACGGTGGTTCACTGTAGAGGCCTTAGTGTGATTTAGTTTTCGCTAGTTTTATGGAAGATTCAGGGAAATGTGTCTAAAAGAATCAATTAATAAAGTTTTTCTGATTGTTTGAATGGTGTAGCTATAACAACAACATCATATATAACAACTAGCCTGCTTTAATATTTTGCATGGACTAAACCAACAAAGTATAACATGTTAATTTACAGTTTTTCTTACTTTTTCGACTGCTCACCATGTTTCCAGTAGACTACTCATTCTAAGCTGAGCTAACTGGCCGCTAGTGTTAGCTTAGGCTAATATTTACCTGCAGGCATGACAGTTAACTCTCAGGAAGAAAAGGGATGAACATACTTTAAGACTTAAGGAGATCGCAGCTCCTTTAATTGTAAAAACATCAACCTTATTCCCTCTTTCTATCTGATCCGACCGCTGCCTACATCTGCTCATCCTCCGCAGGGTTTCTGACATTCCTCCCTTGCCGTCTGTGTTTTGTCTGGATTTTTTTTGTGGTCTGTACGTAGTTGTATTTCCACTCTGTGCACTCAGCATGTAGTTGGGAATTCACTAACATTTCCTGTGGGGGTTTCTCTTCTGTAAAATGTTACGTAAATGTCAGAGGTTGAATCTCAAAGAAGTGCTCGAAGCAACGTGGGAAAGAAGAAGAATTCACAGCAGCTGGTTTGATATCGACATGACGCAGCTGCTTCTGATATCTTGGACCTTTTTGATCACCGAGAGTTCAGTGTTTCAGTTGAAATGAAGCATTAAAAGGATGAAGGAAACATCAAGCAGGACTTTGATATAGTTTATGTTTAAATGAACAAAACAGACATTACAGCAGAGGAGAGAGAATGTACATTTCTTACAACATGACTTGATTTTCCAAAGACGCGTCCTTCAAAATGAAATGCAAAGTATTCAAGTGTAAGAGCATGGCTTTTTGTATTTACATGATCTATGCATATTTTATACAGTTCTATTACGGTGTTTAAACGGATAGAGACAACCTCACGCACAATATTTGACACACAGTTTTAGAGGGAAACGATTAGCAGCAGCAAAAGTAGCAGCAGTGATGTCTAGTTTAAAAATCACATAAATAAAACATTCATTTACAGCAAGTTTTTAAGTGTGGAGCGTTTTGTTATTTACATTTACCTTCATCCTGTCGATGCTGCGTTTAGATACTTTAGACTGGTGACTTTTAATCAGTGCAGTCGGTGCTTTTCACCTTTGTAACTAAACTGTTTCAGAGGTTTTCGACAAAGATGTGATAAATCAAAACCTCATATATCATACGGCACGATACACTGCCACACAGTGCGTATCGTGCTTCAGATTATGTGGCCAAATCACTCAGAAGTTCAGTCCTGTGCTCAGTAGTGTTTGATGAGCTTCCGTCTCTGCGAGGTCTTCCTCAGCAGATGTCTGAAGTCGTACGGGTTGTCCTCGCCGTGGCTCTCCATGGAGGCCATCCTGGGAACAGAGCGCCTGTCGACAACACAGGAGGGAACGCATTCAGCACAGAGACAGAAAAAACAGAACGAGAGAAAGACAAAAAAAAAAAAAAAAACAGCGGGAGAAGGGAGATGAAACGATTCCCGTTGAGGAGAAATATTTCATATTGTTTATCATCTTCAGGGTTCATTTATCATGAGCGTGGGCAGTCTGAGGCGACGGCGAGGCAGAGACTGGAAAACAGATGAAATCTCTACGTGGATTTGTCAACATCTGTCCACTGACCAGCCTGAATGCGAATTGCAGGGGTTGCATTTGTAGAAAAATAGAAGCACCACACTCTTACCATTCTCATATAACGGCACCATTTTTTGTAGGATGTATGAGCTGCTTTAAACCCTGCATCCATCACTGAGCAGCTGGGTTGTGTACTCAATTAATATTTTGAAATCAGGCAAGCAAATTCATTTTCTGTAATGTTAACTGGTTTTTATGGGGGTATCTCAGTTCATGCTGTTACCTAAATGCATCAAAATGCTTGCTTTTAACACAGTGTTTGGCATCACAGAGCAGAGCAGCCTTTTAAATCAATGTAGTAACCCAAACAGCTGTAATTTCCAGTAAAGTGTTTACTTTAGCACAGTGTTCCTGCAGATACATTCAAGTATAATGTATCATGTAGTCAGCGCACGCAGACTTTAAATCAGTGGACAGCTGGAGAAAGATCAAGGAGGCCATTCACAACCGAGACAGCTCCAGTCACCGGAGACAGTCATGAGGTGTGGTGGATAAACGTCCCAGAGAACGAGGACGTGGGTCGAGATACTTCTGTCGCAAAATAGAATTTAAAAATGTGTGTCATCAAAAATGGAAATTATGATAATAGGAATTTGAGCTGATGTGATTGTCCAGGTTTGTCCACAGGATCGTCTAAAAGGCAAGAATTATAGCGCATTTATGAGGCGTCAGAGTAATTGGGAAAATGAGTTCCCAACTGGAAAAGCTTACGTGGAACAACAACTCCAAAACTCTGGGAAAGTTTTGGTACATGACCAATCACAAGTGTCTAGTGCACGGCTAAACCCAGGATGCAGAGAGGGTGCTCTAGCAAAATAGTGTCGGGGGAAACCTAGTTTGCAGGCAGGGAGGCAAGCCCTGGCATTAATATTCCTAAATCTGCGAAAAAGAAAAGCTAGAAGCTGCTAGCTTGCTAACGTTCGTACTGTTAGCGTTCACAAGAGTTCAGTGTAAGTTAGTAACTTGCCATTTTCAGTGTGTAGGTTGCTAGCTTGGAGGTTGTTGTTGTTTCCTGTAGTGACAGGGATTTAGAAAAAAAAACAGTAACACACAGATAGCGGATGGGAGGACAGAGAGGTCAAATCTCTGACCTCGCAGATATAAAACCAGTCCTCTGACTGGACCATCGTAGGTTTCAGCCTTTACAAAAATCTATGCTTGTTTCAGAGGAAGACAAACCTGTTGTCACCGGCAGGTTTGGAAGGCTGTGGCTCGGTGACGGCCCTCTCTCGGGTCTGTCTGCCGGCTGCAGCTGGTCTCTGCTCTGCAGTCTGCATCGTGTCCGAGGACCTCCTCACTGAAGACCTCCTCCTCTCTGTAGACCTCCTCCTCACTGAAGACCTCCTCCGCTCTGGAGAACTCCTCCGCTCAGGCGTCCCGCTGTGTGACGTATCCTCTGTAGAGATGCAGGGTTCAGACCTGCTGGTGGACAGTTCTCTGTAGTACTGGTCGTCTACATCCAGCAGCTTTCCTGGACTGGAGCACAAACAGAAGGGACAGAGTCTAGTAGCTCCTAATACCAAATACCCATCATTAAACCAAAAGACATCTGGTGTCAGGTTCCTTTGAGATGTGGAACAAACAAAGTGCCTCTTCTGAAATATATAGTTTTCTTCTCTTTGTTAATATCATCGTCCTGAGTTATATATTGGATATAATACAAAGATAATACAAAATACTTTTTTGCATCTATTTTATAAGTTTAGGAGTAATTTAGGATGCATTTCAGACTTATTCAAGTTCTTACAGTGGAAGCCACAAAGAAGTTTATATAGACTCGTCCTACTGGCTGCAATCAAGACTTGATAGATCACAGGTGTGTCTCCCCTCGCATAGATTTAAACTGGACATTAAATATCTTAAAACATTAACACAAAGCAGCTTTAAAAACAGGACAGTGGGTATCAGAGTTTGATTGGATACATTATCAGACACCAGCTGAGTTGTTCATGGTTCTAATGTCTTTTATTCACTTTACTGTATAAACCTACTAGTTTGAAGGTTGTATTTGTTGTTCAGAGGACATGGCAAATGTTTTTTTTTTTATTATTGTACAATTTAAGGCAAAACTGAACATTGTGCTCGAAATATCAAAACTGGGGACTGACGTACTTGTTACAGACTTCCTGGATTTTCACAAGCAAAAATTTAAAAAGTAGTTAGTTTCAGGTTGTGTATTAATGATCCGCCTGATGAAATCAAGTCAGCTGAGTCAGTGATCTCCTTTTTTAATCCGCTTTAAAAACTTGATGATTTTATGACTTATCTGTTTTCTTTTGCTGCCTTTGTGAAACACTTTGTAACACTAACTTTGAAGATATACTACAAATGGTATGTATTTGATCTCCGATGAGTCCAACTTCCTTCTGCGAGGACACACCTGTGATCTATTGTCTCGATTGCAGTAGTTTGCCTCACATGTGAGCTGCTTCTTGAAGATCCTCTTGAAGTGTAAAGTAAATCATTTAGGACAATTGGTTGTGTTCTTCCTACTGTAGCTCATCTAAGTAAAGTGCAGTATAGGTTAATCATTCAGCTGTGGAAGAAGTATTCAGATCCTTTACTTAACTAAAAGTACTACTACCACACTGCAAAGAAACTCCAAAACAAGTCAAAGTCATGCATTAAAACGCTGTATGTAAAATGTTCCCTGTTTATTGTTAGATATGATGTTTTTTGGAATAATACTGAAGCCTCCCTTCAGCTCCAGAGATGCTGTAATGAAGCTGAACCTACGATCTGACCTCGAGCGAGAAAAAGTGTATTTCCGTGTGGAGATCAATACATCTCACACATTATTAACATGCAGCGATGGCTGCTATTGGAAATCAGTGCGTTCGTGACGACACAGCTGCAACATCCGAGTCGTCAACACTGCTCAGCAAACTCTAAAGTAACACTGTGATGAGTTTGAGGCCTGAGCTGACCTCATAACCACCGACACACAATCATCCCGCTGATGATTCATGATGAATGTTCTGTTCTCAAATGAAAATGTCCCCTTGATTGTAATTACAGTATCTCCCTGTTCTCTGGCTGCATTATGTGATTGGAGCGGCCTCGATGACATCGACCCCTTCAAATGAATATTTATTACGTTTTCACACACAGATCCGGATCAATACTGAGAACAATTTACATCGTATGATTAAAGTTCGGGAGAGCTTTTAGGTTAAAGTGGCTGAAGCTAATCTTTTTATAGCTAAATTACACGTTTCTGACAATGAGAAGCCTTTCTGTGACTACTTGGGTATTTTTTTCTCCCCCAGCACAATGCATGATGGGATATAATGCTTTGTTATTGGCCGCTACTTTTCACAGTGTATTGTGGGAAACTTTGAGTCAACTTTATAGGGTATAATATTTCCATACATAGAGTAAAACACTACAAAATGGCGGACCCACCATGTATACCACTGTATAGTGGGACGTGAGTGATTTTGGACGAAGCCACGGCAAACATACCTGCTAAATATTGGAATTTTAGCATTGCTATTGTGAATATTAGCATCATGATATTAGCATTTTACTCAAAGTACTGCTGTTTCTGAATCAGCCCGTTCTCACTCTCAACAGCAGTTTGGTCAATGGTCAAAGTACGATGCTGTAGGGAGTCCACATTAGGGGGTGTCTGGGTGGGTCAAACACAGGACCTCCACCCAGGATTCACGAGTTTAAGTCCTGTGTGTCAATAAAAGTCAAAGGTGACTTGTTTTTAACCAAACCATGATCTTTTCCTAAACCTAACCAAGTAGTTCTGGTGGGTAAACCTCACCAAACTGCAACTGTTTCACAATGTCAACAGTCTAAAGGTCAAAATATGTGAAATGTTTGTCAGCAAGCTTTATTCTGAAAGTCTCACCTGACGTTGCATATTTATTATTCCTATCGGGGTATGTAGAGCGTCGTAGTTTGAAGCTTAGGGCCACTGACCATATTGCCAGCATACAACCTCCCAGAAGTACTCGAGATCTAAAATTTGTGGTTTGCAGTTTTGTAATTTGTAGCTGCTCTTTATTTCCTGCTGAAGCCACCAGAGAACAGTTCACTTCTGCCCTGATAGCTGAACCAGAATTGGTTCACAGGCTGGTTCATCTCTGGTTCACTGCTCAAGCTAACTACCTTGTTTTTCCTCCGTTTATTTTCAACGAGCTGCTGTCGCTGCGATCGGAAACATAAGAGACTGTTTTCCCTGGTACAGAGGGATTTTATACAGGAACGGTGTCAACATCAAAATATGAACGACAGGTTGATTCACTGTTACATCTTTTGATTTTGGCAATATTATATACATATTTTTGGTTCTCTATCATTGTTTCTGATTAAATCTGACTCCTTATTTCTCCTTTTCTGTGTCTTCACTCCAATTTCCGATCATCACCTCTGTCTACTCTTCACTTTCCTCTTCTCTTACCACCCACGCTCTCCTGTCTCCCATCCTCCTCTGCTGTCAGCTTTGGGCAGAGATGCTATCTTTCCTGCTGACCTTCTCTTCCTTAATGATGCATGTAAACTGCTCCTGTCCATCGCCGGCTTTATTTATCTGCTAACAAATTATTACCCTTGATGTTTAGCGCTGTGTTGCACTGTGTGTGTGTGTGCATCAAAATGTGCGTGTGTGTGTGGGTGCCTCTTCAGGCTGCTGTGATAAAGTACCCTGGCCCCTTCTTGTTCAGCCGGCCCTATCGGTCTATCTTCACCCCCTCACTCTGGGCGGTGCGCTCACCTTGTGGCCTCTACGGCACATACATATGCATGAATACACACATCCACACACACTTTTTGTTGTGTGGAAAAATCCCACCTGCAGGTAAATTTAGCAACGTATACGACACATTTTAGGTTTTTCTTACGCCGAACATTAAATGTGTGTTTTTAGCGAATATAACCACGGTGAAAGATGAGGCTAATTAATTTTACCGAGGATGTGCGTGATGCTGCAGATCGTTAAGTTTGGACCCAGACACTGTCCTTATGTCGGCGCCAGGCTAGAGTCATTACTCTGGACCCGGCGTGCCAAGCAAGCGGGCAGCGCGCCAAGCTCTTAAAACAGTAGTGATAGGTTGTTAAAATGAGGTTGAAATAAGAACCGGCCACTTACTCCTCTTTCCTGGGCTTGCGTTTATCATCCTGGACAGACCTCTGAGTGGAGAGAGACAGAGGACAGGTTACTACATGTCAATCAAAACACTCGTCATCTCGAGCAAGAGAAAGTGGTTTCAGAACAGTGGTTCTCAACCTATCGGCTTGTAACCCCTCAGTACGAAGCAAAAAGGCCAGACCAGTTAGCTAAAGAGTAGCTCTAGCTAGAACTGCATCAATTCATCAATTAAGCGATGAGCTGTCAACTAGTAAATGAATTGCCAACTATTTTGATAATTGTTTAATTGGGTCTGAATTATTTAAGCTTCCAGATTCCTAAATGTGAATATTTTCTGGTTTCTTTACTCTTGACGCCGATGTCGGAAAAAGGACTTCCCAAACTCAGGAAGCGGGACCATCTGAGGAGCACATGAATGCAGCAGTAACATCTCCCTCAGGATGAATGCTAATAATTTGATGCTAACTTTTGCTAACTTTACTTCTAGCACCACCATCAGGTCTTTTTTTAAAATTTGTCCAGTTCCTGGTTTATACCTGCAAAACTAATTACAATCCCATCAGCCTCTGCTGTACATCGTTTACTGCTGATTAGCATATGTTAGCATGCTATCAAGATAAACTAAGATGGTGAACATGGTAAACACTATACCTGCTCAACATCAGCAAATTAGCATTGTCACTGCAGGCATGTTAGCATTTAGCTCAAAGCACTGCTGTGTCTAAGTAGCCATTATTTTATGTTGACCCCCTCCGCTGTTTCATGTGACCCTCTTGGGGGGGGGTGTGACTCTATGTTGGGAACCACTGTTTTAGTAGTTAGTAGAAACATTTCTACTCTCAGCTCCAGTACATGTGATCAGATTTGTAAGTGAGTAATCAAGTTATCATTTGGTTTTAAAACTAATTCAAATGCTTGTTAGTTAGTGATAAAGTTATCAAATGTTGAATGTCTGGTCTTCATTTTGCAGTTGCTTAAACTACTGATTGAATGCATTACAGTGTTTACAGTATAGATCAGCTAAAATGAAATGACGTGATTGTAAACAAACCTGAAGGGCTTGAAAAAGAGCAACTTTGCGTTGAACTATTGATCGCTGAAATCATGAAACATCACAAATAATTACATAAAGAAACTTTTCCAGACAACTCCTGAAACAGGCTGATACTTCTTGCTTCGGGAACATATGTAGTTACGAGTACTATAGAAAGAAAACGCTGCCAATCAATAGTGCATTGTGGGAGCCGACAGTCGAGAAAGCGGTTACGTCGTCGCATGGCAGCGCTCAGCAGAGCTTTGTTGTTGTATGTATCTGAAATCGTTCTCCATCTCTGTAATGTGACTCACATGAATCAGGTTGTAATAGGTGGAGTCCTCCGGTGTGTTGAGGGTCTTTGGCTGCTGGGTCCTGCGGGGGGTCCGCGACAGTCTCTTGTCAGCTGGAAAAGGGACAAAAACAGTTAAAAACATGCTGGGTTGTGATGCTTTACTTCCTTCTGTTAGAAGTGTTGACATGAACGGACACTCGGACCCACAAATACACATTTAAACATCATCAATCTATGATATTTGGTTTATTTCAGTGTTTGCTTTTAATTAAGTGTTGTAATTTACTTTACTACATCTCCCAGAATGCCTTTCAACAACATTTAAGAGGTGTTGTGTCATTTAAAGTTGTGTTTTTTGGATTTCTATGCAGAGAGTTTAAAAGATTTATGATTGGCCTGCATTCGAATTGCATTATGATACACTGAGGTTAACTTTAAGGCAGTAAAAGTAGTTCCTGTGATGGATTTCTGTCCATAATAACTACAGTTTAGTGCAGATTCTTCACAAAGAATAAGTGTTGTTTTTTAATCAGACAGCCAATAAAATATATTAAATCAAAAGCAGCAAAGTGACTAGTAACTAATGTTATCAAATAAATGTTGTTTTGAGTAAAAAGCAGAATATTTGCCTCCAAAATGTTGTGAAGCGGAAGAATAAAGAAGCAGAAAATGGAAATACTCAAGTACAAGTACCTTAAAATTGTTCTTAAGTACAGTACTTGAGTATGTTCTCAGTACTTAGTTGTGGGATACATGGACATGCCTTAAATGCTCAGGTCACCAGGGCACCATGAGCACTTTCTCAATGTCATCTTAAAGAAAAGCAGCACAATGTCTTGTGTTTTTCCAGCTTTAAGAAGGAACAAACTTTTTTGGTTTCCTGTGTTGAATTACTTTAAGCGTGTTGTTTAGTCAGCTGAACCTCCTGTCTGTCTTTCCTTAGATTTAATAGAGGGTTGTCATAATGTCTACAGAAACCTGTCACCTTAACAACACGATTTGATTTTGAGGAGTCGAGCATAAAACCGACCATCTATTCCTGTATTTACACCCACATGTACAGTTCACTGCTTCATCTATCATCTGAAAGTCCACCGTCAGATCAAACAGCTCGAGGGCCGGTGGGATCATTACATATATGGTTGGTTGGACACCGTGCTGACTTTTGACTGTGTTAACTCTTATTGAACTGCCCTCCATACACAATGTTTAACCCCTAAGGCCTTCAGCCAGTTTGAATTTTCCAACAGAGATTATGTGCAACAACCTTCGACACAAACAAAGTGTCCAATGACTTTGATCGATCCCCTGCACCGTATTGAACGTATAGAGAGAGGTGTGCTTGCGTAACATCTTCCATACTGTAGCGGACGTGTTGCAATCTATTATATTCGTCATGACTGATGTGCTGTTACTTTATTCCTCTTTCTAATATCGCAATTATGAGCATGTTACAACGACCTTTGCTCGCTGCTCATTATTAATCGCCGCTCATGCGGAGGGGGGAACACACGCAGCATAAAACAATCCATCATGTGCAGAAGCTCTCAGGTAGACGAGGTGAAAAGTTTGTAATATTATTGAACAACTCCATCTAAAGGTCACTCTGGATCGCGCAAACGAGTAAAGCCAATTTCACGCGCCCTCTTATTAATTCCTGCCATAATTGTTGGAAACGCTCGCTCACAAAACGTGATTAACATTTGACGACCTTTCCCATGAAGAACAATGTGACTGGCAGCGCTCTGCTCTCATTGTGCGTGTCGCAGATGATTCTGATCAAGTTTTATTATGTTAAAAAGACTTTACGAAGGGCGGCTTTGGACTGTCGATGGAGAAATGACCCGGTTGGGCTGAAAAAGCATAAGTTTTGTAGGAGCTGCAGCAGCCTTTGGAAATAACACAGATAATTCATTCTGCTTCACCTCAGGCAACATGCTGTGCTAAAGAAATGCCTGTAAAGGGCAAACATGCCTCGATTACAGGAACACTGTGCTCTACTGTGAAACTCTGCCTTATGTTGGTGAAAAAAATCTCTTTCTCTCTCTCTGTCATCAAAATAAAATCAGATTGAAGCAGATTTTATAAGCACACTGTGACTGCACGTGGAAAGAATGTTTTTGACATTTTGGGAAGCCTGCTGATTTGCTTTCTTGACTCTATATCTCGACTCTATATCACTCTCATGTCTGCACAGTAAATGTCAAGCTACAGCCAGCATCCAGTTAGCTTAGCTTAGCTGGAAACATGGGTAAACAGACAGACCGGCTCTGCTTAACAATCTGCATATCAGAACCACCAGAAGGTGAAGAAATAACAGTTTTTGACATTATGATGTCGATGTATTGTGTTTCAACGACATCCACTGAAGTTAGCATGCAAACCCGACCCATCTTGGTCCAAAGCTCCTGTGTGAGTAATGTAAACACTCCCCTAGTCCCCGAGCTCCCAGTCAGAACTGCTAGCTGCACGGCAAACTGAGCTAACTAGCTAAGGGCAGCTACAGTTAGCGGTTCCCTGGTGATATGCTGCCCCCTTACAGACAACATATTTATGTAAAGGAAGCAAATATTTCTGCATTGGCACTGAAAATGGTATTGGATGCAGTTAACTGCAACCAACTTGTCCAATGTGAACATAATTTGTAGGACACTGAGCTTCTTATATGATGTTTCATTATTTATAATGGAAATCTTTATTAAAATGGAGGCAAATCTGACATAAACAAACATATAACTTCAAAAGTTTTAAAAGACATTGTAAGACTTCACTCTGTGTTGTGTAATAAAACTCAAAGACCAAATGAAAGTCAGGATAATCATGATGCCAGCGAAGGAAAGACAATCACTGGTATTATTACATAATTATTACATTATATCCTCGAGACACCTGAACCCAACCGCGACGGCAACATTTTAGCTGCCAGCTCCGTTTTGCAAAGACGGCGAACTTTCAATTTGCTGTCTCCCCCCCCCGCGCTCGCCACCCTGAAAGCAATTACACCTATCACCTGTGCAAATCAAATTTTATTTTTGATGACACACTGGGAGGAGAAGCGCTTCCTGTTTTGGCACTTGACTGTCCCGGGCTTCCTGATCTAATCAAACCTCAAAAGACTGATAACATCTAGTTATTCTGTGAAAGGACGGTAATAAAATGTCGGGGTTTTTTTACATAAAGAAAAACATGAAAAGTGTGGAAATGGCTGGCACAAGCTCACACACCTTTAGCTTTGAAATAATAAGTACTGAACGGGAAGATTTAACAGGACTTACAATCGAGTCTCCGACATAATCATTTCTTTTCTTTTCAGTCTGACAGGGAACGGCACAGCGTCACCCTTACTTACTTTGGTGCACATGAACTCTATTTGGCTGCGTGTCAGCGAGGGATAACCTCAGTGCAGCAGAATCAAAAAAGACTCTTTGAAGGATGAACATATCAAAAGAAAAGATAAATTTCCTCCTTTACTCTCTGACGGTTCGGGGATCCAAATACACATTAACCTCGGGTCAATCCGTGCCGACATTATGCTCTGTATTTACTGCTTCATAATCTGTTTTTCACAGAGCCAATCTCAGTCATCTTACTTGATTGGTGATTCTGGGGAGCAAAGCCATTGACTGCTTTCCCTCTCACAAACATGCCGTTGTTCTCCGGGTTTGATTGATGGGCCTGGATGATCTCATTCAACTTCAGCTGCAGGGCCATGAAGTCCTGAGACGTCTTTGTGATCTGTCGACGAGATTTGACAAAAACAATATACGAGAGGAAAAGAAGGATGAGTTGGAGAGGTGATAAAAATGTGTGTTTGATGAAATGACCTCTTTGGAGAAGCTCTCCAGTTGTGCAGCTTGTGTCTGCGCCGTCTGCTTGTTGGCCTTCAGGTTCTTCCGGTCCTTGTAGCCTCTGAAGTTACTCTGGATCTTCACCGCAGCGTGCTCCTCCTCCTGTCTTTCCTTTTCAGCATCCGACTCCTCTTTACGTTCTATCTCCACGTCAGTAACATCCAGGACCTCCTCCTCTGCCTCCTCTATAGTTTCCTCTATGATGGCGGGTTCTTCCGTTGCTTTCTGTCGCGTTTCTCTGTCTTCTTTCAGTTTCTTTCGCTCCCGATGGCCTCTGAAGTTACTCTGGAGGACAGTAGCAGCTTTTTCCTCGTCCACAGAAGCATCCGGTTGGGATTCTGGCACTGATTCTTCTGTCTGGATCGCCTGTTCTTCTTTTTCTTCATTCACAGGTTCTGGTGTAACTTCTTTTTCCTTCTTCCTCTTCTTCGGAATCTTTCCTTCCTCCTCGAGGCGTTTACGCTCCTTGTGGCCGCGGAAGTTGCTCTGGAGAACCACGGCTGCTTTGGCCTCGTCTTGATCGTCTGACTTGACGTCACTTGAGGAAACATCTCGAGCGACGTCTGTTTCTCCCTCCTTTTCTGTTTCCTCGCCGCCGATTTCTTCTGCTGGTGTTTGAACTTCGGACACCTCTTCCTCACCTGCAGGGCTGCTCGCTGTGGGCACGTCTTCTTCTTCACCTGTCGGACTCGTTGCTTTCTGTTTCTTCGCTGGGATCTTGCCTTCTTCCTGCAGCCTCTTCCTCTCTTTGTGACCTCTGAAATTACTCTGGAGAACAGTAGCAGCCTTGGTTTCTTCTTCTACGTTGACGACCTCCTCCTCTGCAGCCTTTTCGTCCTCGTTTACCTCTTCCTGCTCTTCTTTTCCAGCATCTTCTGCTGCTGCTGGTGCTGCGTCCTCAATCACCGCTTCATCTGCCACCTCTGTATGTTCGTCATCTTCTGGCACCTGTGTGTGATCACTGTCGTCGTTTTCCTCTGCTTCAAACGTACTTTCATCTTCGTCGTTCTCCTCTTGTATGTCAGCTGGCTTTTCCCTTTCCTCCTCTTTGCCGGTAGGCTTTTGCCCACCTTCTTCTTCCACCACTGCATCCGGCGGTATCTCTAATTCTGCCCCGGCCATCGTCTTTTTTCTCTCCTTAAACTTTTTCCTCTCTTTGAAGCCCCTGTAGTTGCTCTGGAGAACCACGGCAGCCTTGGTTTCCTCCTCCTCGTTCGGCGCTTCATTGTCGGGAGCAGGGGACGTTTCTTCGCTGGTGCTCTCCTCCGGTTCAGGAGTCTTTTCCTCTTTTTCTTTCAGGGCTTTCTCTTCTTCCTCTTCTTTCTCTTTCTGTTTGGCTTCCCTACAAACAAAATTGGAACATCTTTGTCAAAAAACTTAACCACCAAGTTTGCCATCTTTCTTTAAGTGCTATATTGTGTCCTCTCTCTTATACCGTTTTCTTTTGAAGCTTTTCCTCTCCTTGTGCCCTCTGTACCGGGCCTGAATCTTGGTCGCAGCTTTGTTCTTCTCGTCTACCAACTCCTTGTATTTCTTTTTTGCAAGATAACCCCTGCAAACTGAAGAAAACAAACCAATGTCACAAAGCTTAGATTGTGTTTGATTAATGATTCCATCTCATATCGTCCTTACCAGCCTGAAACTGGACGACGAAGGCCTCAAACTTTGCTTTGCTCTTGTCGTCGGCCACCTTCTTCCGAGCTCTCTGACCTCTGTAAGCTGCAGAGAGCGAGTCGAAAATCAAAGCAGGAACGCTCGTGGAAAACATTAAAGAAACCACTCGCGTTCTGGTAGATAACAGAAGTGTACAGGTTACAAACCTGACTGCAGCACCAGAGCGCTCTGTTCTCGCTCTTTTAATATCCGCCGGTATCGTTTGGCTCCCAGCCAGCCTCGGACGTAAGCCTGGACCAGAATGATCCGCTGTGTGGCCTGCTGCACCATCAGGTTCAGATGTTCAACGTGGTAGTACTTGAGGAACACCTGAGAGAATTAAATACCTTACTGAACACCTTATCAATCTATTTTTCCCTTCACATGGTCAACTAACGAGCCAGTGACATGCTGTGGATTCATTTAAGACTTGACTGCAGCAACATGTTTCTTTACAGCTACTGCTTGAGCTAAAAGTTGGAGTTTAAGTCTCCATAAATAATCAGGAGTTTCTGTTTAGTGACACTTTTCTGCACTACACTTTGGTAAAAACTTGGCCTCGGTGACTTTTGAGGCTTGAATCCAGGTCCTGTGGTTCGATGGCATGCTCCCACTTACCATTGCCAGACAGCTACACAAGATAAAATGCCAAAGGTTGCAGAGGGGATTTGTTGCTGTTAATAGCCCATGCTACTCCTCCATAGACCCTGCTGCAGAGTGTTCAAATGTGAAAAATATTTCCGAGTGCATCGGTGCAAATGGCTCTAAGCTCTGACACTCTAACATTCAGGAAGCAGCTTCCTGTTTTTAGCCGGCGCTAATCGTCTGCTGAGCTGGTGGGAATGAAAAATGTCAGCTCAAACTAACTAACACTAATTCTTGTGCTAACTTCTTGTTGTTGATGTAAAGTGTACATACTCACACTCAGTTTAAAACATGAAACATCTCTACTGACCTTAGTCTTCCCCATTGCCCAGCTCTCCAGCTTTGCCTTCTCCAGTATCGCAGAACACGTTTCTTGAGTCACAGCGGGCTCCTCATGAGCGTGGAAAGCCAAGATGTAGTACCTGTAACAGTCGGTGTAATCAGCTGGACACTAGCACACATTTGATGCAGAGTACATCACTTAAATAATCTGCTGAGGAGCCTGCTGACCTCTTTATGAAGTTAGCGAACAGGATGCGGTGAGAGTAGCCCTGCCGTCTGATCTTGGCCGTCTCCAGGACTCCGGTGTACCGCAGCTGAACCAGGACCTTCTCTCGGTCGAACTTGTTGGCCTGACGGTCGTTGTTTGGTTTGATGCAGCGGACAAAGTGAGGCTGGCCTGCCACCATCTTGGACAGCAGGTCCATCAGAGAGTACTAGAAGGAGTAAAAGATGAGTTAGGCAGCTTGATTTGGGGCTTATGTGACAGTTTTGATTTGAAAAATAGAGAATCTTACTCTGAAGTAGGAGGCGACTGTCTGCGTTCTCATGTTGGTGGTTTCTCTCGGGTGGTAAGGCGTGTCTCCAGACTCACCCGACTGAACAAACAAACATAAAACTGGTCAAAAATCACAATAATTCAATCCTGTACTGTATATGTCTCTACCTACATCTTTAAGAGGAGCATGGGGACATTTTATTACAACAGGTCAACTCTGTAGTTTAGCATGAGCCTGTAGGTGAATCTTTAAAATTGTAAAGCGGGCCATATTTTTATCAGACTTTTTTCATCTTCATTTGAAAAAATCACCGTTTGCATTTGTACTGTGTCATCAAGAGGCACATGAAGCAAGCTTTTTTTTTCAGGCGTGCGCTTTAATTCCAGAGAAGGCTGCAAAAGAGACGCATAAAATGGATAAAACACAAAAAAAAGTGCCAAATGAAGAGAAGCTTTACTCCAAAAAAGTGTTTTTCTCAGTTGAAAATTCAAAATCAAACAACAGCTGTATGCATAAAAAGTGATCTAATGAACTGGGCGCTTACAAAAACGCACAGTATTTGTAAGGCAATAAACACAATGTAAAAAAGTAGACATACAAATGTACAACATCCAGCGTGTCTACATCTAAATCTCAGCACTATTACACTGAGGGAACCAGTTTACTGCGAAGCCATCAGCCCTAACAGTGTTTGCAGCATCTAAAATCCTCATTGTGGCTCTTAAGAGCGGAGCCTTTGATGAGCTTTTTGTCTAACATATGCAGATGAATGGAAATAGATTCAAGAACTCATCAAACACAGTTCATTTAAATGTAGCTACTGTCAATTGCTTTTAGGTGAGCAAATTGCCTCAGGCCTCACATCCAGCGAGCGGGCGCTGCCGTCGCGTACCGCTGCCACAATTTCAACAGATTCACAAAAGGAAGTTATGTAAATGTTTTAAAATGAAGATCCTATTTGGCCAGCGGTGACTGAAAGAGACGAGGGGTGATTAGTGAATGCTCGGGATGCAAAATGTAATACTTTCATACGCATTTTTTAAAACTTTGACTCACTGTGGAGGTAATTTGACTTAAATTAGTTATCAGCATGAGGCATGGTCCAAAAAACAGACAGTTTATTACAGCAGTGGATAGGGAAGACACATAAACGTCTATATTCAAGGGACTGAAGATGTGTTTATGCGTTTTGCATCCTACAAAGGTTGTTTAATGACACAGACTGTAAGCGGGTAACATCAGAAGTATGAAGAAACGAAGTACAAATACTTTGTTACTGTTTTTTCTGACAACTTTTTTCTTCTCCTCCCTATATTTTACAACAAATATCTGTACTTTCTACTCCTCACATTTTCAAAACAAGCTCGTGACTTTAGTTTTAAAGCATTTGAGGCGAACTATCAATTGTTTTAATATTCCGTCATCACAAGACTCATTTTGACATCAGTCATCACGCTGGGCAGATGTAGTGAGACGAAATGAAGTAAAAGATGTAACAAGATGTAAACAGACAGAGAAGGAGACTGTAACTGGGAGAAAAGTCGTGTTAGTGTCTCATATGTGCAGCGACTCTGCCGGGATTTTCTTATTTTCTCCAGTTTTTGCTGTGCTCAGGATGCTTTACCCACCCAAAATGTCGCTACTTGACGTCCTGGGAATGAGACTCAACAATCAACTATCTTTCTGGTGCATTTACGAACAGCTGGGACAAATCCTGCTGATTCTACCTCTAAGTTTAATAGTCTTTGAATTATATTAATATGACGTGAGCTTCAGTTAGCTTTGCACAGAGGGATACTTTTTGCTTTGAGTACATTTCAGAGCCTGTACTTTATTACTTTTACTTGAGTAAAGAGGTTGAATCAGTTCTTCTACTTTTACCGGACTCTTTTTTTACACAAGTACTTTTGACACCCGGCAAATAGCTTGTTTTGCATAAACTGTAAAACTGTGACATCTACACAGGATGTAGCCGTCAGTGACTCTACATGCAGACATTTGGATCTATTTGTACATTTCAGGAGATCTAGAGCGAGTAAGGGTGTCTACAATACTTGATACAAACTATATGGAAACATGTTAATTACCTCACTGAAAGAGAAAGAACTGTATAAGGTTAGGACTCCCATCTTTAACGACAGAAATGCAGAGACACACAGAGAGAGAGAAGGACAAAGGGAGACAAAAAAGGTAAGAACAGAAGAAACTATAATTACAGTTAACAAAAGAGCAGAAATGAAAAACACTGTAGACACAAGAGAAGGTGAACTGTTGTTCAAGAGTGGTTTTTGGAGAGTAAGGAAGTGAGACAATAGACAACTTTTCAGGGGAAGTTTCTCGATGTAGAAGATAATACGGTGATAATGCAGACAGTGCTGTAAGTACCTTGGCGAAGGTGATGGTGCGTGTCGGCGTCCGCGGGCTCCGCAATGTGTTTACGCCTTTGCCCTTGGTGTGGGCAAGGTTGCCTGCGAAATAAACAAAGGGAGGATGAGAGCCGGTTCACACAAACTGCCCCGACGCCTCAGCGGAGAGTTAGTCACACAGAGTCAGGGCTACATGCTTATTTTTTATCAGTTGGGGTAAATTAATCATAAGTCAGAAAATGAGCCGTGTCACACGGTTGTAACTCGACAGAGGAGTTCGGGAGTCTTTCTCTTTTCACGTGAGTTTACTGTTGATTAGCAGCAGCGCTCGATGCGACAGCTTCAAGACTACTTTAAGAGAGTGATTATGTGATTATTGGCTTTGTGATTCGATTATGACAGAGCTGGCTGCCTGCTCGGCAAGGTCGGCTTATTACAACAAAAGTCTGGCAGACGAGAGAGGAAAGCCTGGTCAGAATAAGGAACAATAGCCTTTGTGTTCTTAGAAAACTCTTTATTAAAAGGTAGCAAACAAACGTCTGTCTTATTTTTCTTAAGTAGAAACTCTTCCTGCTTCTTTACCTGTTTTGGTGAGAGGATGTGTGACAAGTTTGCGTGTGAGCTCGTTCTCTGACGACCTCAGCAGCAGGACGATGTCGGCCGGTAGCGTGTCCCTGTTCTTGGCCAAGAAGCCTGCAGCGTTGTAAATCACCTTGGAATTTAGTAGAGAGGGAAAATACTCGTGTGAAGGCCAACGCACATCAAGTAACCTCGGTTTAAAGCAGAACTTCTGTGAGTTTTGTGCATCATTTTAATCATATATCGATTACCTTTCCAGCGTAGTGGTGAATACCGAAGCCGAGGTCAACCCTCTTTGGTCTCCAGAAGCTTTTGGTCTTGAGGTTGTCCTCAAATTTCTCTAAAATGTAAAGAAAACATTGGATTACTCTTCCCACACTTTCTGATTGCTCTGACAAAGGGGATTAAACTTTGTTCAGCCACTCTGAGACGGTGAAACTTTCAGGTTCAGGGCTGGTAAGCAGTGCAAAACATTGAAGGAAATGGGGAAAGGATTGGTTGTTGCTGAGGAAGACCTTACACGTTCACTCAATGTTCCCTGGGCTTGTAAACAGTGAAGTTACTGACCTACGAGGGTC
The DNA here is from genome assembly GCF_040436345.1 of Pagrus major. NCBI lineage: Eukaryota > Metazoa > Chordata > Actinopteri > Spariformes > Sparidae > Pagrus > Pagrus major. The sequence continues at coordinate 23,050,193 of NC_133233.1, forward strand.
TGGTCGGTGGCCTGCGGGAAGCGACTCTCCTCATCCAGAAGTGAAAGCATCCCCATGGGCTTCTGTAAAAACAGGTCCAGGAGGGGCCGGTTGTCCTCGTACTCAATCATCCGAGCGTCCACCTCCTCATTCAGGTACTCGTCCTGTACAGACACGGTGAATATAATCATCCCTTTCATCCCCTGGAGGTACATTTTCCATGTAGTGTCATGTGGCCTACAATGTTCTCAGTCGGTCTAAAAAGTGTTTGGTGGAAACACAAGTTCCCAATCTGTTCATTCCCATATTGTTGTTGTTGTTCCCTATTATTAGACAAATAAACAGTCCTCTAGGGCTCGATCAGCTCCACCAAGGCCTGAGAAGAGACACGCTTGTGTTTATCTTATCTTTGGCGCCATCATTGGATCAAAATTTGTAGAATACACCTTTAAAACGAGTAACATTTCCATCAGTGTTCGTTGTTCGTCTGTTTAGCACCAATTAGCAAATGCTAGCATGCTAAAACACTGAACTTGATCAACATTATACCTATTAAACATTAGCATTGTCATTAAGCGCACGTTAGCCTCACTGATCTACGAGCATGGCTTTACAACGTGCACTTATGTGATGAATAACTGAATGACTACAAAGTACAAAATATCTTAATCACTTTTTATGTGCCCAGCATATCTTTTTTTAATGCTCTACATGTCTGATGGTTGATCTTGTCGTCGTAATTAGCGACGGATGTTCAGTCTAGTTATTATTCTGAGACCGTAGTTTTGGGATGTAAACCATCTGAAGCATCATCGTTATCACTGGAATGTGACAGTTTTTAAAGCTTTAGCTCTTTTATCCAGACAATATACCCACATTAAAGCCAAAATGTTAAAACTTACACTAAAAGAAGCTGTTTTTGTCTGGTTCTGTAGTCTCACTTTGTGGACTGACTTGACGCTTTGATGTCAGGAGTATCAAGTGTACCTTTAAATCCACTTTCTACTCTCACCAGTAAATTCCTGCTCTCTTATCTTTTCAGTGTCGTGTTTGAAGCCTTAACTTTACAGTAACAGTGACACGCTTAGAGATAAACTTGCCATCAGCCAAACCAATAACAAGCCAAAACTAATGCCAGAATTTGTCACCTCTCTTTGCACTGAAATCTGGTCCGGAGGGCAGAGTGAGCTAAGACCTCCACCGTGTACTCAGCTAACCTGATCACATCAGGTCGACTGACTCTCAGAGCTGCTAGTGTGACTCAGCAACATCACCGGAGACTTCTATTCCGACGAGAAAAAGGACAAAATGGGGGCAAACAACATCAAATCAGCGCGCTTATTCCAGCGTGACCTGCACACTGTGAAGCAAACGAGCCACACCAGGAGATCTGCAGGGACATATTGCGACGATATAAACACGTGTGTGAACATATATGCAAACATGGTGGTGAATCTGCTTTATTTCACTGGAGATGTGACAAGTTTGGCGATTCTTCTTCATCTCACGGCCGACTACAATTCCCCTATGCTCTCTATATATGGTGGCAGTATAGGACAATGTATTTCTGGGCCGGCTGCCAACAATACCCAAGAGTGAGATTAAGTCAAACGTTAACTGTCTTCAACTCTTAATTGACCCTCGTTTAGGGTGATTTATAGCTCCTCTCCATGGGTGAGACCAAATCATTTAACATTAGCAAACCATTCTCTGCCCCCCCCCCCAAGGCAAAACACACCCACGAGGCCGCATAAAGAGAGACTCGCGGACCTCATTCTCCCCGTAAATAAAGACAGCAGCATATTTTACCCTTGCCATCTCTCTTAAAGTACAGAGTGACAAATGAAGACATGTTATCACCATTTAGATGGAAATGAGGTAGTACCGAGGGGGAAAAATGCATACAAAGCGCTCTCCAGGACGGATTCAGGCACTCAGGAAACGTTCTTTGAATCCGGTGATAGTTTAAAGGTGGATGTCGGTCTTTACCTGTTCCCAAGCGAATATGTGCTGGTTGAAGTAAAACTGGATCTGCTCGTTGGCGATGTTGATGCAAAGCTGCTCGAAGGAGTTCTTCTTGAAGTTCTCAAAGCCGAAGATGTCCAGGATGCCGATGTTCAAGCCCTTGTCTTCCTCTCTGGAGGTGAGAAGAAAGAAAAAGTCGGTTTATTTAAACACAAGAAATGTCAGCGGTTAGACTCAGTATATAAGCACCCATGGATTAATCAACACCAGTGGTTTCTGCTGTTTTGGCACCTGAACCATTAAAGTTTTAATTATGGCTTTTTGCTTTGTGAGCCAGGAGGTAATTTTGGTCTCTTCTCAAACAGGTTTAATTTATTTTAGAGGTCAAAAAACAAAATTAAATCTGGAGGAAAGATAATTTGGGGTTTAGAGGTTGGAGCCACTTGTCCTCACTTGAGATTTGTCAACTCTGTCCTGAAGAGTAAACTGTTATTATAATCTGTCTAAAACTAAAGATGTATTGAAGCAAAAATATTGTTGTTGTTGATGCTAGAAGCTCCACAGCTAATGGGAAGGAAGCTAGCAGGAGCGGTAGCATCACTCCAGCCATGTTAGTGGGTCTATAACCCTGTACATGCTAATGTTCAGCAGCTATAACCTGTTTACAATGTTAAGCATCGTACTTTAAAGAGTTAACATGCTAACATTTGCAAATTAGCACTGAACACACATTATAACAAATTACAATTTATCCTGGAAGAAACATAACGGTGTAGCGTTTCCAATAGTTGTTAACACATTTCTCTCAAAACCACAGATGTAAACCTGCTCGTGGTGATTCAGGATTCACTAAAGTCATTAGGGTTCATCCTCTGGGGACCATGAATACCTAACTATGAATACAAAGTAGCTGTTAATATAGTTCGCATGACTAACAAACACTTGTTAGTCAGCATATTCCTCAGCTTTCACGATCAAACTTATAGTGCACAGTGTGTAATCCACACGACAGTAGAAACTTTCTGGGATGACCTCATTCTGCAGTCATGACAGCCAAACACACCGCATCACACTTCCCGCTCCTGATCTCACCCTGGGTGGCTGTCGGGCCGCAGCAGCGCGTTGATGCGGTTGACAATCCAGCTGAAGAGGCGGCCGTAGAGAGCCTTGCCCATGGCGTCCCTCACCTCCGCCGCCTTTTCCACCGTGTTGGGCCTGACGATTGTTTCTCCCCGGGCCACGACACAGTGGGAGGTCAGCGCTTCCTGGAGCTCGTCTGAGCGGATGCACAGCAGCGACGCCACTGCGGGGGCATTAGATAAGGGAAGGGATGAAAGTAAAAGTAGAATGAGTGCAAGTGATACATGCAGGGTGTGCAAATGTGCAACCTGAACTGTCCTCATTCAGACTCAAAAATAGGAATTATGTTAAAAAATAAGTGATGAAGAAAACTCAGGTTTTTGTGTACATCTATAACACAACACTGAGTCTCCATTGCCATCCGAATAGATGTTTGGATTTAGAAAAAATAATCAGAGGACAACAATGTCCTTTATGTCTGATAGCGATGTAATACTCAGTAGTCCGTCTGCACTGATGGGAATTGATTTCAGAAGAGTAGTTTAATTTAGAGGAGCAGAGGAAGGAGGCTGAGGATCGGGGGTGTAGCCGAGGTAATTTAAAAATAATACGTGGTTATACATCATCTTATACCCATCTTCTTTTCTCTCCTCTCACCGTTCTCCAGGACAGAAATGTTGGCGATGTCACTCTTGTCTGTTTGGTGCTCCGAGGCTACTGGGGAAAATTCGATATCGCCGGAGTTGAGGATGGCTGCCAGAGTGCTGTAAACACTGCCGAGCTCCTGCAGAAGTGATAGACAGCTATTTACTGTGAAAGAAACCCTGAGAGACAGTATGATGTTACCTTGATATCAAATGACATCGGGCACATCTAACAACCTTGTGTACTGGCTCACCTCAGTGGATTTTTATAGATAAAGATACTGTCTTTAAAAATATATCTTTATATATCAACTAATGTAACACAGTAGGACTCTGATTAAAACCTTATGTTATATATATATATGTGTGTGTATATACAGAGTTTGTGCTCTCACTGTTGCGCTATGAAGGCTAATGGTTTGGAGGACTTGTACTATTCTGGATTTAAGTTTGATTTTGTAGTTTTTTTCCTCGTGTGTCATGTTTTATGTTTTTACGTTTCCTGTCTTTGTCTTTTTCCCACCTTTTTTCCTTTTCACTTGTGTTTTATTAATTAGTCCTTTTGTATTTAGTCCATGTGTGTCTGTCATCGCGTCACATCTTTGCTTCATTCTGGCTTGTACTTTGTTTAGTTTTTGCTTTTGTTGTCTGCCTTTTATTTTTTGGAATCAGCTTGTTATTAAAGTTTGCTTTTGTGAGGATAATGCGAGAAGAAGTCGCCTGATGAGCAGTTACTGTCTCAAAATAGATAAAACCTGCCTCAAAGATCATCCTCATACACACACACGCACGCTCTAATTTCATGCACGACAAGACGTACTGTAGAAGAGAAGGTTGTTCCTCCAACTACTGCCAAGTGATTACAGGATAAGTGCTATTGACGTGCAGATCCCAGAGGCAATCAGTTCTTTGGGCCTCGTTAGGCTTCACAATGCCAACAGCTGACTGCCTACATGTGCCTGTAGCTTCATGCGCCATACATTGGATGTGACAGACTACTTGAAAAGCTTGTGTATTTTTTGAGAGCTCAATGATTAGTATACTCGCTTACATGTCGTCTTTTAGTTATACACAGATTTGAGACAGCATGTCTGTATGAATGTTAGGATCAAGAGTTTACAGTTAAATCCTTGCGGACAGACCACCTTCAGCTTCGTGCCCAGTGATTAATGCAGTAGTTTGTACCTCCAGGGTGAATCCGATGACTTTGAAGCACTGCTCCACTGCATCAAACTGCTCCTTGTAGAACGTGTTGCTCACTATGTCAGGCCCTAATTTAACGTGCTCGTTCCACAGATACCTGCGGATCAAAATGGAAACGCAGAGATCCCGATTGGGGTCACGGGAAGCAGCGTGAGTGGGGAAATAACAGTGTTTAAGAGAAGGGCTAAGGAATGTCAAACCTACTTAGGTGTTTTGCTGTCGGAGAGCTTGTAGTGAGCTAGTTTCTTCCTGTCAGCCAGGCCGGCATAAATGTAGTAGAAGATGTGGAAGTTCCTCTCCCCTCTGTGGAGACACACATAAACGTAGCTCTTAAAAGGGCGATACATGGAAATACTGCAAAGAAGAGACATTGAATGAGGAAGGAACAATACGTGCTAATAGCTAACAGACAGGCAGTGACATATGAATCACTAACACCACCGACGGAGTTGATTCAGAGTTTAAGTCTGTCCATCCAAGTAATATCATCATCAGGCTCAGTAGTCGGCTTAAAAGACCTGTAAATGAGACGAGGTGGCCGAGTGGTTAAGGCGATGGACTGCTAATCCATTGTGCTCTGCACGCGTGGGTTCGAATCCCATCCTCGTCGCAGTTGACTTATCTTTAATCTGCCCTGTTTACACGTCAATAAGCAATCAGTTTACAATGAAGCTCTTATTTCACCCAGACCTGGATGAATGAAAGTTACTACATCCCTAAACATGCTGAAACATTTTAGGGCATCAACTTGACTGATTCAGTCCCCAGCGGGCAAATAAAGTCTTGATGACAGGCTGGTATTGAATCAACCTGCGCTGTTGGGTTCCTGTGGCTGCCGAGGCCGGACCACCTGCTACTGTCTGTCCTGCTGCTGCTCCAGTGCAGCTGCGAGAAACACTCTGCCTGACAATATTTCTAGTCTACCGCAAGGCACTGCAGGAAAAGCATAAACTGAACGTAAAACAAAGAATGCTCCCAATCTATGGAGGAAGTTTGATGACTATCATGGATGACATGGAAAGATTTGGCATACTTTAAACTAGAGAGCATTTACAGTAAGTAAGATTGCAATCTGTCCATCCCAATACTGTCCCCATTTTTCACTCATAAACTCCTCAAGAGGAAAGTAAAGGCTTGTGGAGAATGCGGGCATCGATCCCGCTACCTCTCGCATGCTAAGCGAGCGCTCTACCATTTGAGCTAATTCCCCTGTCAACACTTCAGCTGCTGAGGCTCTACAGCCAGCTACTCTCCGTTGTAGGGGGGGAAGGGGGACATGCACTGCACAGTGGACCAGGAGGGCACTGAAGGACAGGTATAAACTAAAAGGAAAGTCAGTGCTGGTCCTTCTGATGCCCAAGCATACAATTGACAACTTTTAAACCAGAGAGCAATGTAAGTTAAGTTGCTTACTGACTGAACTACCAACAATACCGTGGAGTTGATTGTCTGTCACTCATTGTCTCCAGAAGACAGGAAAGTAATGTCTTGTGGAGAATGCGGGCATCGATCCCGCTACCTCTCGCATGCGAAGCGAGCGCTCTACCATTTGAGCTAATTCCCCTTCTGAAATCATTTATATTTCTCTGAAATGAAGGTCAAGCTAGGTCCCATTTTGTTCTTTGCTTTCTTTGTATGATAACAGGCTGAGTAGTCAGTTTAGAGCTACCTAACATAGGACAAGGTGGCCGAGTGGTTAAGGCGATGGACTGCTAATCCATTGTGCTCTGCACGCGTGGGTTCGAATCCCATCCTCGTCGTGTTTGTGTAATCTTTGATCTGCCAAGGGCCTCCACAGTGCTCAGAGAGTGACAACAGGGTTATTGTCTACTATATCTCTGCAGCAGCTTTGTTAGATGGAGAATATAATCCTAAAAAAGTCAACATGATATCAATCTTTTCAATAAACGTTGTTAAAATGTGTTAACAAGTCTTTTAGATAATCCGCAAACTAAAACCCTCCACACGGACAAACGCATCTGAAAACATAAGGCTCCTGGCAGAGGTTATTAAATATGAATGCATCTCTGAAGCACAATTCTTGTTTGCTATCCCCCGAGTGTTAGTATTCAAAGACAGGCTGAAGAAAAGGCGAAGCGACACACGAGGCTTGCAGTTAAATGAAACCCTCTGACCTGTGTGTCTGTTTTCTGATGCTATACTTGAGTCTGCCTTTGAAGGTCCACTAAGAATACTTGCGAGACACACAATCTTTGATCAGACAGGAAATAAGCTAGCTGCTCCACTTGACCCGCTTCGCTCCCCAGACACATGATAAGAGGAAAAGATAGATTGACTGAAGTGGAGGTTCGAGGCGAATGCCACCAGTAGCAGAAAGGAAGAGACACAGAGTCCATTACACATTGATCCCTGGCCAGCGGGATGAAAAATCACCTTCTTGGCAAATGTTCAGAAAACGTACAAACATATGATTTAAATTTATATGGATCAGATTAACAAATAAAGGTCAAACCAGTAATAAGTGTCATGAGGTCGCTTACGTTTGACAGATAGAGTAAAGCAAGAAAGAAGTGATATTTACACTGCCTGGTGGATGACTCGGGATTTCTCCAGCAGGTACTCAGAGATCTTCGCTCCGACCACCGTTCCTCCGTTGGTGAACTTCATCTCCAGGTACTTGCCGAAGCGGCTGGAGTTGTCGTTAATGACGGTGCAGGCGTTCCCAAACGCCTCCACCAGGCTGTTGACCAGCAGGATCTTCTCCTGGAGCGTCCGATTATTGGCCTGAATGAAACATTATTCCAGTAAGTAACTGGGAAATCAAGACAGTGGAAGTAATAATGCTTATGTCGAGAAATGATGCATGAATTCCTGTCACGTGTGAGGAATTTCTCATTCCTCCACTTATAAATCAGGCGAGAAGTGAACTGAATAGAGCTTTCTAGAGAGCCTTTTTTCCAGAGGATGGTCAAAGTGCTTTAATGGTGGCGTATGTGTTTCATGGACATGTATGACTCACCTTTCCAAGAACTGTCAGTTGCTGCACCAACAGATGAGCGCCCTCTGTTTTCCCAGCTCCACTTTCCCCACTGATCACAATACACTGTAGACGGAAAGGCACAAAGATTACAGTGACTCCACTGAAGCCAGTTATCTCAGAAACAACACATGTTGTTTCAACAAACAGCATCAGAAATAACCTCCAGCCCTCAGGAGGCTGTGAAAAACTAAACATAAACGCTTGCGTGAACATTACCTGGTCTGTGTTGTATGACACCATGGACTGGTAGGCAGCATCAGCCACAGCGAAGATGTGTGGTGGGTTAGCTGTGCGTTTAGCTCCTATGTACATCTTAGTGTACTGTGAAGAGAAGAGGGTTGAGAATACAAACAGAATACTTAAAACATGCACATGAATCTGATGGATAAAGCCGATTTTATGTCAGAATCATGAAGAGTTTTTTAATGACTTCATCTGCTATAGCGCTTTTATTAAGCATCTACGAAACTTACCTTATAATATAGCAATATATTATGCTAATATATACACTTATATAGTCTTATAAGGATGTATAAGGGCCTTATTACCTATCATATAAAGTGTTACCATATACATTATGTTTTTGTTGCGGGGGCTGAGGAATGAAAAATAGCGACAAACTAGAGGCAAAGAAAAACATGATGATTGGGATGAAAATACAGTCAGTCGGGTGTGAAAGAGGCAGGGAAACAGGGGCAGTGTGTGCGAGTGTGTGTGTGCGGAGGTGAGGCTAAATGGGATGCAGCCGACTGAAGAGCTGCAGAGGCACTAACGAGATACATTCAGTGCATTATTGACCAAATGTAAGAGCGCAGGTGCGTAAGAGAAAAACACACACACACACACACACACACAACGGCGTATACATCCACAGACCTGAGGAGTGTATATCTCCATCGAATGGAAAGGGTTGACGGCGATGAGGATGTCGCCCACGTACGTGTAGATCTGATCTCGTCCATATCGACTCTGAAGCTGCTCCGTGACGGTGTTCTGGAGGAAGAAAGCGACAGGCGTGATTCACACGACCGCTGCGAAATGTTTCCTAAACAAATGAACACCTAGATCAGTGTCAGGAGCTTATTATGAGACAACAAGCTGTACTTTAGTGTGCGTCCTGCCTCGAGTCAAGGCCTTGTGACGCCTGTTACGTCAATACATTATCTCCATGTCGTGCGGTGATTAATTCTCCTGTCTTCTCACTGCTGAGGACAGGTACATCAACAACAGCACTGCCTCTCTCATACCAGCAGAAGTCCTCACGGTGAAGGATGGGTGGAAATATCCGCTGGCAACTGAGACTGATTGTATCATTCAATACGTCAATGCAGCATTCAGATATGATAAATTGCTCTCAGCGTTATTTGTGCAAAAAGATGCCGCTGTGCATTTTTCACTACGGTTGTTCAACAGAGCGACATGGACGATCGGGGGAGAATGATGCAGAATGTCCGGCTGTGACCGGCCTTCAACTGCGTTTATATCAGTGTTTTATAATACAAGTAGCATCGGGTGCAACCATCACAATGTGTATAATATTTAATAGTTTTTAAAGAATACCATAGATGTTTTTCTGATGTAAATGGAGTGATCCATTTTAAGAGAATACTAGTCGTCAGAACAATCTCACTACACGTCCTTTCAGTAGCTGTTCTGAAGCTTTTGATTGTTTCGTGAACAAGAAGAACGACACTTGTGTTTCTGGTGCCGACAGGTGAGGGGAGCAACATTTTATTGTTCTGCTAGACAATAAAACTGTCGACCTTCTTACCTCGTCCAGAACTTCTAGGGTGGCGAGGTCTTCCACCTCGTCTGCGTCAGTCTGCGTCTTCATGTGGCTTCCTCTTTTAGTGTGGATACGTTCATGCCTGAAACTCACAGAACACACAACCAAGTCTCTCACTGAGCATCACGTGTAACGTTCTGTACGTTCTCCACACGACAACGTAAGAAATTTGAATTCAAATTCATGAACGGGTACTGTAGCAGTACACTGTGCTGCCTCTGGCACATCTCTTCACTTCAAACAAACCTGAAATAATGTAAATATAATCACAGCTTCAACTAGATAAACATCTCAAGGCAAATATAATCCTTTAGAGCATTAATGTTGAACCACGGGGCCCATCAGTGTGTAGACTGGTGTGTTCACCAAGTTCAGTAAGCCAGAAACTGACTGAAATAACACTTAAAGCCTTTTAATAAATGTTAAATCCGCCTCCAGGAAGACTTTTCAGTCCCATCTTTAGTGGCAAACACAGAGACAGAAACCTTTTTTATTTTCACAAACTCTATATAGGAAGGAAAACATCTTTTACTCCAACAGACCTCAATCTTTGAAAATGCGAGCTAAAAGAAATCTGGAGTAATTAAAATGTCAACCAGCTGCACCTATAAATGCTCAATGTTTTAGCTTTACAAGATAAGCAGCGCCTTGTGAAGAGGTTTGTTAAAGAAACGCCACCAGTGCTGCCTAAAACGCTGGAACTGGGCATCAGGGAGAGGGACACTGATACTTTCCGTACACCTGAACGCAACTTAACAGATTTTTACTGCACAAAAGCTCAAATTCTTTAATGGCAAGCGACTTGTAGGCTACACAAACACATCCATAACACAACATCCACACATGGTTAGTAGCATAAAGCTGATAAAAGTTATACTAATAACATACTGCAGCGTTTTAAAGCAGTCATTCCCAAACTAACGACCATGCTGCCCACCCAAACATCTCTGATCCGTCACTGAAGCGACATAAGATACGTGCTGGTGTTGTGCCGCCCACACTTTGGGAATCACTGTTTTAAAGCACTGGTGTCTGTTGTGATTGCAATTACTCTGCTAAAACTACCATTTATTAGAAAGTTATTGATGAACGTTGGAGCTCATCAGCTGCAGGGAAGGTCATAACCTCAGTTACAAGGCAGCGTCAATGTTAAAAGAAGGAAAGGTAGAAAAATACAGAGGCAACAACATGACCCGTGAGACAGATAACAATGTTTAGCAGGTGAACAATCTAAAATTAGCCCATGTAGTTGATTGCAAATACATGTGCGATCACAACTACAGCAAGCGCTCCGACTGCACTAAAACAAAGCCGATCATCATCTACTCCTACTGCAGCGTGAAGGTCATATATGCATTTGTTACCTGTCGTTACTGTCTGTGCTTCTGTCTGTCTTTCCATGATGGCTTAAACGACAGAAATAGGATTAACATTTCACGACCGTATGGGCAATACACACTTTCCTGGGCCAACAGTTTGACTCATGTGACACATGCTGTGCAGCCCGCACCTCCAGTGAAGCTGGAGCAGGATTGAGCTGTTGTTTATGTGAGGGCGACAGGGCTTGTAAAACATACAGCAAAGGAGGGTAATTTGGATTATACTGTCTGCAAACGTTAAGCTGCAGCCGAACATATATAAAACCCACTGACAGGGAGGCTTGCAGACTTTAAGTTTCTCGTGGGCTTTAAAACAAAATCTATCAAACTCGTCACGGTGAGTGAGTATCCTGCTCGTGCCGCAACAAAAATAGGAGTAGCACGACTGCTAACATGTCGGATGTACGTGTAGAAATGTGAGGTTTAGGAGAGGAGACGGACAGTACCTTGTTTTTTCAATGACTCCTATTTGTTGGTTGAGATCAATGAGCTCAATCAACTGCTTCTGCAATATTCTCTCTCTGCCAACAATCTGTTTGATGAACACATGCTGGAGCAGGTCTAGCACATTTGGTCTCAGCTCAAAGTCCTTTATCAGACATCTGGAAGAAAAAGGTAAAGGAAGCGGATGACGGCAATGAATTTATATTGGATTTACATTCAAAGTGCATCTGGTTATGTGTAAATGTTTATTATTCACAGAAGGCACAGCGAACACGGGAGCATCCGCACTCACTTGCAGATGAAGTCATTAAAATCGTCTGACCACAGCTCCGGCTGGTGGAGAGTAGGCGGAGGATTTCTGTTAAAGGAAGGAATGGAAAAGATAAATGGAAAGATAAGATGAGATGGGATTTACGCAGGCGGGCCGGAGAACAAAAGGCCGAGGCACCGAGCGGAACGACGGAGTGAAATCTTTACTATTCGTCATTGACGACGTCCGGAGGTGTTTCTGCGGCGGCCCTGAAGCAATAACAAACAGTGCTCCACCTGTGCAGCTGGGTGGTATGGATACAGCTGACTTTATGACAGAAAAGCAATAGTCAGTAGCATTGGATGTCAAATATGTAAGCAGATCTTAAAAGCTTAACGTTTAGACAGGCTAATGCTGTTCAGGGGGTCAAGCATAACAAAGCCTTACAACCGACAAACAGCTGAGCTAATTTGCTTTAATTCCTACTTCTTCTTTAAGTACCTTTTTTACAAGAGGGTTCCTGGCAAGTGGTGGGAAGTCAATGCTGCCTGCTAATACACTGGGGCCTCTTACACGACGGCTCTGACAGCGACGAATCGGTCTAATGAGAGGGCATACATCTCCTGTTTATCACGAAACACACCCGTTATAGACACCGTCTAAAAACTGTCCTGCTAATGCTGTGACTATTAAAGTGTTTTTATCTGGAAGACCAGCGCAGCCTCGCAGAGACTTAAATTAAACCACTATTTTGAGTTTCTCATTCCCTGGTTACGAATATGGGAGCGTATTTTGATTTTAATATCCGGTAAATGTTGTCGTGCAAGGCACGGTGAGGCAAATCTTCTATTTTGCACATAATGAAGGATAAATGCTTAAATCCTTTTACTTGTACATAATTAGAAGAGCACTTTTAGTCTTTATCTGCTTCAGAATGTGACGCTTTGAGCCTGGTTTGACTTTAGGACTGTCATCCCAGTCCCGTCCTGTTTTTCTCTGTTTCTGTCTTTTATTTAAGGGACAGACAGAAAGACAGAGAAAATCTGACTTGTGCTTGAGAATCAACTGTCGCCACGTCTTTCTCTTTTTGGGTTTAGGTTTATGTGTTGAATGTTCAAAAGAAGGTAGGTTATATAATGCTACATTATAACAAACTAGCTTTCTTGTTAGACAACCAACTAATGAACTACAAACTACTAACTGTTGGTTTGCATCAATTTTCTTCAAGGTTAGACCTTATTCCAAATGGTGGCTAGTAGGCTATGATGTCACTGTGTCACAGAAGCCCAGCTAGCTAACTGACTAACTAAAACAGTTAATTTGCTTCAATTTCCTTTAGACTAAAAACCCAAATAGTATAACTTCACTGAGTTATCTATCTGGTGGACTAACTTACATACAAACTGACCGGTTACCTGACTAAATAACAATTAGGTGACGCACTTTCCTAAATAATCCTCGGAACAAATTCCAAACGTTAGCTTGCACGACATTATTAAGTCACTAAATCCTAGCTAACTGAGCAGCTAACCATTTAGCAAACCAACTGCTAGCTGCCAAATCTCAAAATTCAGATCAAACCCTTCAGCCTATACCAATTTGCCCCATAGGAGCATGTGGAGCTGCACCTGGTAATGGTGCCTGCGGTTACAATCGACAGCATCGACCACCAGGAAGGTAACATTTGCTGCAGGAAATATATATGGTGCAATTCCAGGTACAAGCTACGCTATAAACAGCTGCACTGAAGGATGACAAATTTATTCGGGCATTGTGGAAAACACATCAAAATGAATGTCCTTGATGATCTTCTGTTTGTACACACTACAGCTTAAGTCAGCCTGAATTAAATAAGACGTGGTGCGGTTGATCCGGTGCCTACAGCATGGCTTTTTCTGAGACTAGCCTGACGAATGAACCCAGAGTCATGAGAGCAGGGACGCGAGGAGTGTGAACAGACAGCCTGAAGCTCTGGCTGCAGCCGTCACATAGATTCTGAGAAAGCTGCGTGATGGCTCCTGTGGAGCACGACCCCCGCAGCAAACACACAGGACAGCGACGACACAGGAGCGTGTATCTGACGTGTGTGTGTGTGTGCAGGAGCGCACTGTCTGGGGGCAGTGATGGACAAAGTGCTGTGCCGTTGAGATGACAGAGACGGTAAGTGCTTATGCAGCTCTCACACTGGAATCAGGAGACGATAAACAATTACTTTTCACCTTCAGCCCACAATACACGGAGATGAGAAAAGGCTGCGGCCTCCCCCACAGGATGTATGGGATCAGTGCCGGGAGGGGAGGGGTTTATGGATAAGTCCCTGTGAGCTGAAAAAGCCATTTGAAATAAAGAAGACTGTACTTTGTCTGGTGACATCTCAGTACAGAGAAGCAGGAGGCGGCTTTTCTGGATTGCAGTGCTGCAAACGACTGTGCATTACCCTGTCTTTACATCGCAACAGGCTGCATCACAAAAGATTGTGTGAGTTCAGTGTTTTTGCAGGCCTTCAACAAACAGTACCAGCGATCTACTGTTGGAAAAATGCATCTATTAAATGGTGGATAAAGTATTAATCTGTCAAAATAGTTACTGGCTCCAGCTTTTTACACTGCGTACCACTTCAGACAATATCAGGCTGTCCAAGTACCTCCTCATACCTCCTTCCTGTTCTGCAGATAACATTAGCAGGTGCCATGAACACTTCAGTTTCAACAGGGATGCACTCTTGACATCACAGTTTGAGTATTGCTGGTAATTTATCATGGGCGACATATGCCTGCGTGACGTGCATGCACAAGAGTTTGCATCAGACTGAAACAAAAAACAACATATTTCATTAACAAAATATATTTCTGGGATTCGTCCCACTTCCCAGTAGAGCTACGCATACAATAATTTGAAAATAGTGGCTTTAAAAGTACAAAGTACAATATATAAAAATAATTTTTCGTGAACTTAAGGGCAGTATTGTAAATAAAGTAACCTAAAGTCATACCTGAGTAAAAGTTAAGAAGAGAAAGTCACCAATACGAATAGTACTTAAGTAGAAGTGTTAAAGTATCTGATATTAAATGTACTCAAGTATCAGAAGTACAAGTAAAAGCATTATACATATATTTCCGTGTATGTTTAAAACACTATTGGATACGATTATCAGCCTGGCTGATTATCAGAGCCAATATTATATAATAATATATATAACTAGGAACTAAAGTTATTAAATAAATGTATTGGAGTAAAGTACAATACCTGACTCAAAAATGTAGTGCAGTGGAAGTATAAAGTAGTAAAGTAAAGTACAAGTACCTCAAAATTATACTTAAGTGCAGCACTTGAGCAAATGTACTTAGTAACATTTAATCGCTGCTTATCGTGATGTGAAAATGGTGTTTTGTTTTATAATTTCATCCAGTATGATGTGAAACTATTGAATAAACTCCCTGTGCTGTTTGCAAAAGTTAGTTAATTACAGCCTTGCACACAATGCTGAGAAAACGTCCTGTTATTCTGTCAGCTTTGTGTAAATTCCAGCTCGACGCTGACACATAATGTCTGTTCACAGATAAATGAATGCTAATGCACCGCCTGTCCAGATTACTGTATAATACAGTATATGCCCGCTTTCACATTGTCAAAGGGAGCTTTTATTTCTCGGCCCATAAGTTGCAATTAAGAAGTCACATGAAAAACATGCAGGATGTCAAACGGATAAAGACACTGTTGTTCCTTTACTTTGACACAGTCATTAATCATTTAGTATCAAAACAAAAGAGATAGGAAATGCATGTTGTGAGTGATGAATGTGAAGAGGGTCGTTAGTGTCCCCAAACAATCAATCAAACTAATTTCCAAGCATTCATAAGGCATAATATGAGCAACTGTAGGCTTTTAATTTAAATAAATCTAGTTTGTATTGAGGGCAGCGCAGCGGCTAACGGGTTAGCATGACCAAAACAGACTAAAATGGACTAAAACAGTGGAATAAGCCTTAATCGATAGCAGCAGAGTCACAGCCCTCTGATAATGACTATAGGCTGCAGTGTTGGTGTGATGCAGGCTCACCTGGGTATTTTGAACAGGGCTCTCATTGGGTGGAGGTCAGACAAGGGCGGGTCTCCATCTCCCAGCTCTATGGCGGTGATGCCGAGCGACCAGACATCACAGCGGGCGTCGTAGGTGGAGTCTAGCTGCTGCTCACATGCGATTACCTGCAGCAGAGAGAAGATAATGAAAACACCAACATATATAAAAACAGAATTACAAAAACAGCTACATATATGACTCAATCAGTGGTTATTAAAACATTATTCAGCTCAAATAAGCATGATGATTGAATATAATGCTGTTTAAAGTATCACAAACTTTGTCACTGACCCAAAAAAAAGCCAAAGTTAGCCATGAAACAACATCTTCAACAGTTAAACCCAGTGTCACACAAGCAGTGTCCACGTGTCGCTCTTGCACTTGGCCTCGCCTGTCCGTGAAAACAACGCAGTCTCTTTGGTGGTCAAGTTACTGATAACAAACATGCAAAGTCTGGTCACATTTTCAAAATAAAGGCACCAAAGCTACTTGGTTAAGTGTCCGAAAAAGCAGTCAGTTAAATTAAAGTCAGTTAAATCTCGGTGAAAGTCCTGCGACAGTCCGAAAAGGCCTTTGGATGAACTGCCCTCCAGACTTAGGCTTTCTGGCTCATCATATCGCATTCATACGTTGTTTTCCTCATTATCGCCTCCTGCTGGTAGTGCACCTTCATGCGTGTCATGGCAAACTGTTACCCTCACACGCTGACCTCTAGTGTATCGGCGGGTCTATCACACACTTTGGCGTGACACTGGGCCGAACAGTTCAAACTGAAAAAGTAGAAATTGCCCTCAATGACTCCCCGAGCTCGAGATGAAAGGTCTTTTATCCTGTTATATAGTACGTACTGAGAGGGGACTCAAGTTATAAAGTTTGGCTCTACTTCCTTATTAGAGAGTCAGTGTATATAAACACACACACACACACACACACACACACACACACACAAACACACACAAACACACGCTATACACCAAACAAACACGTAGCAGAGCAATATGTAAATCAAAATATCAAAGGAACCTAATAAAGACTGTAGCAAAACTCAGACAGAGCTACAGTCTCATCATTATCTGCTGTGAACACACACACACACACACACACACACACACACACACACACACACACACACACACACACACACACTCACACACTCACAGTCTATCATCATTGTCCTGGGGGCAACATGGTACCCAATCAAACAACATGAATCATCTCTGAGTGGGAGGCATGTGTACACATAACTGCACACAAACACACACGAAAACACACATTCACCATTACTGTCGCTTGTCTGGAATCAATACGATTTGTATCCCCAGCTGTCAATAGACATGTGCCGATGAACACGGACAAGACAAGCAGACAAATCGTTACAAGATCACCAATAAGACATCCTGAAAGACAAGGTGCGTACCACACACACACACACAAACACACACACACATCCCCTCTCATTGTTTTGTTTAATCAACTGTCCTGAAGACTTCTTTTGCCAAATAAGAAACTTTTAATGATCAAAAATGTACAAAAGAGCCGAAATATACTTAATTAAATTAAGGCAATAAAAATGAAGCTCCTTCAAAATGAATAAAATTGTGTAGATGTGACAAAACTTACCCCACAACTCAAAGTTACACAACCAGCGCCTCTTTAGAAAGTGTCCGAGACCGTGTCCGTATAAAAACAGTACTTCTTAAATCACCCAGAAATGTCGCCTTTAATGAAGAAACTCTCGCAAAAGTCAGCAAAAACCTTTACTTTTCTCGTTATAACAATACCGCAGATCCTTGTTTACAAACCGACTCCTTTAAAACCACAGAGCGTCTCCCGTCCACCCCGGCTGCATCATCTTCTTACACAAATGAGATTAAAATCTTCCTGACAGGAAACAACATTCATTGTATTCTGATGTAAAATTTGCAAGGCATGCAAACCTCATGTAAAAGATTTTTATCTGAAGCCGTGCGAGGTTCCTCTGTGACACACATTTAAAAAAACGAACGTACTGCGGAGTAAGTTTACCCATCGACCCTACAGAGGTTGCTAATGGTTCACGTAATCTTGATCAGTGTTGAGCTTAAGTGTCCAGATGGGTGGTGATGGGACGCCACTACGCGTTGAGGTTTTCCCTGAGGTGTTGCGGGTTCAGTTTGCTGAAATATAAATGAAAGGTGTCTGATTGATAACCCCACACATGCCTCGGTCTTCACATTTAATCATTTCACTGCTGAAGTTAAGCTGTATTCTCACATCTAGGATGTCTGCTTTCTCTGGAGGTTTATCCTTGTTTTTCCATTGGTGTGCCACATTTTTAAATTTAAGTATCTACTAAATGTCTTTGCCACTACTAGACATTAAAACAGATGCGTGTGATATCGGAAAATAACAATTCATATGATTCCCACATTATCAACCATGCATCCTGGCAGCAAACAATTCGGGTGAGAGACTCGGGTGTGTTATGTAAGTAGCACCTAATGTAGCCTACAGCCTAAAGCAGAGATGAGGAGCCGGTCACTAACCCTCACCCCTAACCCTCCATGACGTCTAAACTCTCACTTCCTGCACTGACAATAAAACATTGTCTACATTTAGCTGGAGGTATTCAGGGCTATATGAGAGCTAAAACATAAACACAGTGTTGAAACTGTGTCAAAGATGTTTAGTTTTAGTTTTATTATAATATGTGGGATATCTGTCAGGGGAAAGATTTAATCGGATCAGAAGACATATTAAAATACAAATAATGGTTTGTGAAGGCGTGTGCCTCGCAGTCATCCCGGTCTAAACATATAAACATAAACATATGCACCAATTTTCCCTTTTGCTTGTCATGTTCATAGAGATTTCATAGATACTATCATAGATAGTTAAGTAATTACACAATATCATTTGTTATTTTTCTAGTTTTTATTTTTATTTCAGCAAAATAAAATGTTTTTTCACATCTAGTTTCAGTTTTCAGTTTCAATTTATCCATAATAACCTTGCTCGTACACCACAGGAGAAAGTTACATTAACCTGCCATAAAAGCTGGAGGACGGGAGGGTGTGACTGGTCTAAAGCGAGCAGTGTTTTATGAAGCCATTTCTGTGAAGACAGTATATGAACTCTAGTGCACTGGAGCTATGATTGGACGGGAAACGAATGACGGAGGCCGTCCATTCCATTTTTCTCCGTGCACATTGTGTTTGACAGTGTTATCTCTCTGATGATTATTAACTGTGGCCCACTGGGATCTGCTCCAGGCTAATGTAGTGGAAAGAGAGGAGGCTGCGGGGGCGTTTATAGGCCGGGTTTTACTGTACCTCAGGAGCCATCCAGAAGGGAGTTCCCACAGAGGTGTTCCTCCTCAGGCGGGTATTTGTCAGCTGGGCCGAGACACCTGCAGGGAGGAGAATACACACTTTAGACATCTTAGCCTCGCTGTCAGGACGTGCACTCAGTGGAGACGATTGGAAATAACTTCCATGACGTGTTTTTTTCCAGACTGGCTGGTAGAAGTGATGATCTGTGAAAAGGGAAACAGTGAACGGTAAACAGCGGGGTGCTGCTCTCGTCTAGCTCTGATAAAGCCGTCACTATAGTGACGAGGAGGAAAAACAAAACACAAACACATGTACGCGCTCACGTGCGCACACAAAGCCATCAAGCTGTTTTTCTTTCTCCCTTCGAATGATAGATGGCTTTGAATTACAAATTCTCGTGTGACTGCAGGTGATTTTTCTCCGGGCATTTCAAGAACAACATTTGAATATAATTCAACTGTAAACAGGCTTTTGGCAGCTGGAGACAACGTTCAGCCTCTCTCAGAACAAGATATACACTTGATTTATTAGCTCACGTTGCGCTTTATCTGCCTGTATACAAACAGGGTTGCGGGGATGGACAAATTCAGCAAAAAAGGGAGAAAGAGAGAGCTTGTGTGTCCTGACAAGGAACATGCTGACCCACAATCGTGACTTCAGTCCAGTCCAGACCAATCAGTGTTAAGCCACACAGTGATGTGTCCCAGGGCCGGCTCTGCTGAAGCAGCAACCGCGGAGAAAAAAAGCAGAGCCCCCGAGACAAAAGCGGTGACCGACAAAACAAAAGGTGATCTAGTGCGGCTGCGGACCAATGCTTTCGTCTTGCACGATCATTTTTCTGTGCACAGTTTACACAACATACATGATTTTCTAACAGCATCTGCAGTTGTTTCCTGTAAAAGCTCATTATTATTGGCACACGGTACAGTTAATGTCCCTGATGCTCTGTTGGTGCTGGTGGGTTGAGGCCAGGGGTGGAGATGAGCAGTGCAGAGGAAAAAATGTGGCAAACATCGAAAGGGATTAGAAACATGCAGGAGGGGAAATATGCATAAGGCTGACACACACACACACACACACACACAGACATGCTGTCAGCAAACCACCTAACCACCACACAGTAACACATCAGTGGCATACTGTAGACACAAACAAAACCACCTCAGTAAACCCACACTGATCCGATCAACCTCACGGCTACACACACACACACACACACACACACGTCTCTTTCAACATACATAAGGTATACGAGTGTGTGAGGGTCCAGAAACACAATGAGGACCCTATTAAAGCTCTCACAGCCCCTCTCTTTCCGCTACATTAGCCCGGAGTGGAGCCTGGTGGGCCACACTTAATAATCATCACAGAGATAACGCTGTCAATTAGAATATTCATGAGAGAGCCATGAACGAGCAGCTCCCCTCGTTCTTCCTCTGCTCTTTTTTGGGTCCATCTCTTTGCTATTTTGTTTCTCTGCTGGTGATGAGTCACTGCGGGGGCTTTATCTCCTCAGCTGCTTAGTGCAGCGTGCACCCCTCCACATGAAAAACCATTAATGCCAGCGTGACGCAGTGCCAGCATGCAGCACAGAGGCGAGCACGAGTCGGGGCCCTTGTTTCCTCACCGCTTTCGTCACTCTGCGAGTTTTTATACACACAGGGCTTATTTTTAAACTGCTGCTTCTTCTTTTTTTTCCCCTCCTCTGATGACGTCACGACCAAAGTCTGATAGAAATTTAAACTCAGCGATGTTATAGAGATGCAAAGCAGCCATACAAAAGATGTTAGAGTCACTCTTGTGCCTTTGGTTTCCACTGTGGAGCTAAATTCTTTGCATGCTGAAAGAAAGTCTCAGTCGGCAGATGATAACAGAGTCTTAACCACATCTTATCTGCTCGGTTTGCTGCCAAACTTCATCTCAGGTGAATAACACGGCATTTACTGAGTCATGGAAAGATGAGAAATTCAGATTATCGCATTTAAATGCAAGTCATCTATGTATTTTATGGCTTCGAAACAGACTAAGAATCTACAGCCATGTAAGAAGCCAGTCTTGGGAAGTAACTAGTTACATGTAACTGCGTTATGGAATTAAACTACAAAATAAGAGGAGAAAATGTCATTAAATTACAGTTACATCATGGGATTACATCCAATTATACTCTTTTTAGTAACACCCATTAAGACCGTAACATTCATTCTGCTGCCATATTTTTTGGCATATTTTTGGACAGCACAGGTCGGCTGAAGCTGAATACTTTTCAGCTTTATTGCTCAGGATTTGTTAGACAAGTTATCAAAAAGTAATCATCTATAATAAGTAGATGAAATGTACAATATCTGTCTCCAAAATGGAGTGGAGCGGAAGTTGGAAGTCGCAGAAAATGGAAATACTTAAGTAAAGTACAAGTACCTCAAACTTTTTAACAGGGTAACTAATCTGTAATCTATTACATTTCAAAAGGAACCTTCCCAGCACAGATAGCTCACACAGCTAACGTCAGCATGCTAACATCCTCCCGATAACAATGCTAACATGCTGATGTTTAGCAGGTGTAATGTTTGTCTTGCTCACCATTTTAGTTAAAGATGTTCACATGCTAACATTTGCTAATTAGCATTAAACACGAAGCACAACTGAGGATGAGGATGTTTTTTCTTAAAAGTTCTTGGTCATAAATATATTTCACCTGAGCTAATTTCATGGTAATCCATTAGATAGTTGTTGAGATATTTCAGTCTATTTAGTCGTTTATCTGTGACACGACAAAGATAAACACACCAGCATTGCACAAACTTTTTCATATCATATTATGGTCACGCTGATGCTAATGCTGCTTCGTCTGACATTATTTAAGATCATAAATCATTATAACCCTGCTGTTTCCTTTCACAAAGAGAACGTTTCCTACTTTAATCTCTATCGCTAAACGCATTTGTTTTGAGCAGCAAGCGGAGCCGTAAGAGCAGATAGCGGTGAACGCATTCGGACGAGATAAGCTAACACGAAAGCTGAGACTGTTCGATGGTCCGGCTGCTTTACAGCAATTACTCTCAGATCTCAAAAAAAAATTAAAGCAGTGGTGATTTCTCTGTGATAATACCACAACTTTAAATGTAATTACTTCCTATCTGCTTTTTCAGGAGCGTCTCGCTAAACGACACGGTGAGCTGAGAGTTTAAACTTGTTGTTTTTTACGTAATGAATTTCTCCACAGGCGCGCCGACATAGATACTGTAACGTTCTTATCTTAAAGATTCATTAAAAGTTCAGCCAGAGAAACGATAAAGATAAGATGTTCTGAAGCAAACAAAATCTGAACATCACAACACAACAAAATGGTTAGATCTCGTTTGTGATGCCTCGATTTCACATTTTCAGATGAGCAAGATCTTCTCGGAGACCTTCGAGCCCCGAATGAAACTGTACTGTAAATATTTTAAACAATATCTAGATGATCTAATCCTTACAGATACTGGAACTAGACTTGGCCATTTTGACATTTCCCAGCAGATATGTAGGGACTCATGGTGCATTACCAGTTAAGAGTCTTTCTCAATGACACGTTAAACAGCTCAAGTGGCTGTAGATGGACATACTGTGCAGACCATGATCTGATGATGCTGTCTCTCTTGTGTTTTTTTACAGTGTACATACACCAAAGGCAAGTTTTTCTTGGTGTTTGTCAGTCAAAAGCAGTAATTTAATGACCAAAAGTCTGCTACTAACAACGATCTACTTTCAAAGACAATTTGAAACTGAAACAAGAAAACAGATGACACTTTACCAGCATTTAATAAAAGGAACGTTAATGAATTTGAGGTAATATAGAGTAATTGTTTTGTCTATAAAATGTCAGCAGATCGCGCTAATTGCTGATCACAATTTCCCAGAGTCCTGAGTGACATTTTCAAATTGCTCCTTTTGTCTGACCAACAGTGTAAATTACATTTGTTGTAAAAGTCCATCGATATACACTCTAAGTCACATGATCACTGAATATATGCCTGGATTTAGTATTTCACTGTGGTGTCACAGCTGATTTTCAGTATACAGCAGCAAAAATGAGGCAACTATGAATCTGTGAACTCATGGACAGCTGTTTGATCCACCGCTCATTTGGGAACATGGTGAATTACTGCAGTATTACTAGTTATAGTTGTTGGAAAAAGGCCCATCGAGCAAATGTAAATGTTTCTGTGCTGACCATTAAAATCGCTAAAAAGAATTCAAAAACCATCAGGACGCTCGACGAGGCTCTTATCACCAGATGTAGACATCATTAAACATTCATGAGACATTTTGAAATGTGCAGTTTGTATTACATCTCTAACTTCCTTAATTCCTAAAGAGCTCCAGGCTTTTCCTACTTCAAAACTGGTGAAACAAACAGGTGTTGAGAATCTCTGACAGCCATGTGAGGAGGAAGAAGCTGCTCTTAGGGCGACGGGTGGCCCGGCTCCATATTAGCTACTTCACATTCACATATCAAAGTGATCCCATTAATACCCCCCACCTCCCCACCTCCCTCTTCCTTATATAAGAGCTGTGCACTTTGTGCTTCATGGTTAGAAAAAGGCTTTTAAGAGAAGCCCACAATTAGCAGACTAAATGCAAACCTACACACACGTTGAGTGGGGATTTTATTTGTAATGAAAACAGGCAGCTGGTTTTTCAGCCCCTGAAGAAAACAGGGGGGGTGAGTCATCTCCCTCGAAATAGTCAGATTCACTTTGCCTATCGTGAGCCTTCGGCCCAAAGAGCTCTGGCTGTGGTGCTCTGAGTGCCTCATTTGGTTATGAAAACCCAAAAAGCAAATCAGCGCAAACACGGGTGAATAGCAACAATGTCCGCAGAAACGTACAAGACCAGGGTGTAATGGAAAAGCGTAATCGTCTGCCACCTTGTCGGGTTTGTAAACGTATTCCAGCCTCTCGAGGAAACTAATTAGTGGTACAATTTATTTGGCAAGCGGCTGAAGGTAATGGATTTGACCCTCTTCTGTTAAATAGAGCCATAACATGATTTTCACTGATTAGAGAAGGATAGTACAGAAAAGACACATTGTTAAAGGGACAGTTCACCCCAAAATCCCCCCAAAAAACAGCATATTTTTCTTCTGACATCCTTTAAGATTGTTTTGGTGTGAGCTGCCGTAGAGATGTCTTCCGTCTCTCCAACATAATGGATGAAGATGGCTTGCTGTGTTAAAAAATACTCTACAGCAGCGTCTCTTTGTAGAAATCACAACCTGGATCCTCTATTTTCTCTCAGCTGTGTCACAGCACACAAGAACATGTGCATCTACTTCAAGAGGCAACTTCTGGTAGCCAACGAGGAAGTGCCAAAAACTGCATCTCCTCGAATGGCCACTTGAGGCTCATTCCAAAAACGAGTCAGTCCCTATAAGACCTCATGTTAAACAGCCCAACTTCACAACACATATAAGTATATTGCCACCATTTTTTGTTTGCATGGTGCTAGATGCTAGCTTCCTTCTGCATAGTGATGTGGTTAGCGTGTAGTTCGGTAGAGAGAACGTAGTCCTTACACGAAACTGGGTTACACAAAGAGACATTGTTTTTTGGCGCTATGGTGAGAAAAGACAGACATCTCTACACCAGAACAATGCAGATGGACAAGTTGCAGTACGGGTGAGAGTTAATATACAGTATGTATTTTTTATTTGGGGGCAACCCGTCCATTTAAAGTTCGACTTTTGCAAAAAAACGTACCAAAGTCAACGAGTTTGATCCCTCCATGCGTTGTCAGCAGGATGTTGTTGCCTTTGACGTCTCGGTGGATGGTCTTGTTGATGTGCAGGTGCTGAAGGCCCTGCGCAGACAAAGTGGTTAATGGCCTTTTTTCTGACTAGCACCTGCCTTCAAAATGATCCCCTTTAAACCCCATTTTCATCGAAGCAGCGTATTCAGCGGGAGGACGTTCGATTGAGCTCGACATTACAGCATTGTCTCCCGTCCCGCTCGTTCAAAAGGCTTACCATGAGGGCCTCGTGCAAGATGTATGCAATAATGGCTTCATCCATTCTGTCTCCTCTCTTCAGCATGCCTTTGGCCAGATCTGTCACGGAGCCGCCATTGCAGAGCTGCGACACAAAAAAAGCCACAAAAGAAACGAGAATAATGAGAAGACGCTTGACATGAGTCAGCACTTATAGCTGAACTTATACAATATGCTGAAATCTGTGGCATCTGAGATGTGCAGAATTTCCAGCGGAGACACAGCAGAGATTGAAAACGTTTTGATCATAAGATTTCACAGTGAGAGAAGAGATGCTGAACATAATTCTGTCAATCTTTAGCAGCTTATCTTTTTCTGAGGCAGCTTAGCGAGAGGTGAAAATCATGCCCGTGGGGAGAATGTACATTTTTGCGTGCAGGGTTTAATCTACGCTGTGATGACTAAGCAGGGTAAATATTAAAACACGCACAAATCATCTTCAAATGAAGAACATCCTCTTACAATTTTAATACAATGCTGATGTTTATGTTAGAAATTACACACCGTTTATGGAACAACCTTTCATGCTGGAAACAGAAAGTACCCAGATAAAATCAGCAGCAGGAGCATTTCCTCCTCCTCATCGCAAAAAAAAACATTTGATTTTGTGTGTTTATAGTTGTTTCTTGTGGTACACAGCCTCTACTAGATATGGACTCCACTGTCAATAGCAATCCCTCTTGGAAAATTACAGAAAATTACCCAGGAGGTTGCCTTGGCAACAATAATAACCCTTAATTTGGGCCTTTCTTTGGGAGATGCCAGAGGTATACGGGAAAATAAAAAGCTCTGAGATGTCAATCACAGTGCTAGTGAAGATAAATTGTAGATCCTGCATATGAAAACTGTTTGTAAACACAGACCGTGTCGCTCTGGGTGGTTGAACATATCCACGGATGCATTAAACGCACAAACACATGCCACTTTTTCTCATTTTGCGTAAGACAGGAAATTTTCCTTCACATCTTTTTATGTATTAAACACTTGTTCTTGTATAATTACACTAATTTCCTGCGCTTGTAAACTGAAAGCTTAATTAGGCAATAGACATGCAGCGGTGTGTGGTTATTTAGGATAAGAATCAGCCCCCTGTGGCGATCGCACTAAAGAGAGGTTACTGTTGAATAACTTATATAACGCAGCATTAACAACAACAACTATAAGATTTGTTAGCTCGCACCTAAAATGACGGGGTATTGTACATAAAAGCACAGCATGGGGCTTATAGTGCAAACTGTATATTTCCTAAACTGGTTAGGGAAACAGCATGTACCTACATAATGCTGCATAACCGCGCCAGACAGCAAAAATAATGATATAATTTTGTATTATTACTCTATAAACGTCTTCCCCTGCAGTCCTAACAAAAAAGTGCTGACTGGTACAATACTAGCATCATAACACAGGCACAATATTTGCAGCTGCACACCCAAATCTACAAGTAAGCACCCATTTTGTCATCTCGTTATAGTTCCACCCACAGGGCTTGATTGCCTTTGTACATATTTTGTGTTTCTATGCTACTTACTGCAGCTAATTGAGTTAACCACAGGGAGCTATAAATTGCTTTTCCCACTCTTAACTTACAGTGAACACTATTAAAATAGATCAAAACACGACATTTAGTTGATTATAGTGATGTGAATACAAAATATGGTCCTCACTGATTGTTCTAATGAGTCTTTTTTTGATTAATTATTAATGTTAAGTCAGAAAATAATGAACAAGGCTGGTCAGGATGACTCAGAGCCTAAGCCTACTGAATTCATGACTTAAATAGGTTTAGTTTAGTTTAGTGTAGTTTAGTTTCAATCTTAAATCAGACACCATGCATAAAATACACAAGTCTCAAGAATGAGAAAAGATGCTTTGTACCAGATTTGGCTCTGAGCTAAAATGATAATATCAATATTTGCCGATTTATGTTCTGTTAATTGGTTCAGCTGTGGCTGATTTTAAAAGGCACTGTAATGCATCATAACCTCTTTCTTGTGAAACCTAAAATAAATACTCAGTTTTTGTTGTCATTTTGTTTCTCTTAGCCGTTGTTTTGTATCGTTGTAGTCATTATAATCTCTTTGTGGTTGTTTCACAAATTTTGTAGTCATTTTGTTTCTCTTTGAAGCTGATTCTTGTTTCTTTGTAGTCATTTTTTCACCTTGTGGTAGTTTTCGAACTCTTTTCTGACATTTTGTTTCTCTTTGTGTCATTTTGTGTATCTTTGATGTTGTTTTGTGTCTCTTTTTGGTTGTTTGCATCTTTTTGTGGTTGTTTTCAATCTCTTTGTAGTCATTTTGTTTCTCCTTGAGGTTGTCTTGTTACTCTTTGTGGGTGTTTTGCATAGTTTTTTGGTAGTTTTCGAACTCTTTTAAGACATTTTGTTTCTCTTTGTAGTCATTTTGTCTTTCTCCGTAATGGTTTTGTGTCTCTTTGATGTTGTTTTGTGCCTCTTTTTGGTTATTTTGCATCTTTTTGTGGTTGTTTTGAGTCTCTTTGCAGTCATTTTGTTTCTCTATCTAGCCATTTTGTGTCTCTTTGACATTGTTTTGTGTCTCTTTCTGGTTGTTCTGCGTCTCTTTGTCGTCAATCCTTTTGACTTTCCAACAAGATATGACACCAGTGACTCCCAACAGAAACTCCCTGCCTGCCCACAGGCCCCCACTTAAGTAATCCTTCTATACACTACATGCTAAGAGTGAAGCATGTGTTTGACCTTGAATAAGCGATGGCATAAGTTTTCAGCGCCGGGCCTCGTTTCTGTTTTCTATCCGTCTCTCAATCGACCTATCCATCAGGAGCCCAGAGAGCCGCTGCAGGATAGATGGCGTGTATCTCAGCTGCCACATGGGGAGCTTAATCACTCCTTCTCTCTACTATCAGACGTGCAGACAAACTGCAGTTAAGCATAGAATACCGCTGAGGCTTTCACAGACAGCGCAGCACTCTGACAACGAGCCGCGCCTGACGTCAGTCCACATCAGTGCTGCCATATCACCTGTCATCATTAAATTACACCGGGCAGACAGACAAATCCATATTAATGAGAGGTCTGCTGCCCTAGATTTAGCACAGCTAAACGTTAGCGCTCTCACCTTAGCCACAGCGCCCACTTCCAGAAAGTGATGCTCGACATGAACATTAATTATTTGAGACGTGGTGAAGACTCAAACCACTGCAGAGTGGAAACGATATATGAACCTTCAGTCATGGTTTGATTGAATCCTTGTGCAGATTAAACTGGATTTCCTACGAAGTAAGAGATATTTATACAAAACAAAGAGGTTTCACACAAATAATCCCAATTTCATAAATGACACCATTAAACTGTGATAGTGATATTAAAAACCAATGGGGACATACAAAACAGACTTGATTAGGGTTCGGACAAGATCATGTTTAGACTTAATGTAACCAGTTTGCTTTTAGTTAAAAATATACATTTTTTGGTGCCACAAAGACCTCGAGATGCTCTCAAACAGTGTTCTCTTGCTTGGTAGCCATCTCACAAACATGTACTCTGGAAGTAATGTGACACATATTGTCGAAATGTTGAATGTAACAAATGCAATGAGCAAATGCAAATGCAAGGCTTAAAAGAGGTGGGGAATGACACCCAGGTGACTCTCGCTCTTATTCTGAATCTGTCCCTGACTCACTGAGGACTTCATCCCCTTAGATTGCCAGCCAGAAACTCTGGTCTGTTTGGGTCCTATTGTCTTTTCCTGGCTGCCCCACGTCAGTCTAGTGAGGGAAACTGTGTTTATTCTTGAAACCCAAGCCCCTCTACACCTTCAGTTTGACATTTTATTTCACTGGGGCTTGTAGGAGCACATTTATTTAGTATACCCGGAAGAGACTTTTGTTTATTGGTTTATTGTCCAAGTAGCAGACATTGGGAAATCCCCTCTAGATTAACATGTTTTCTGTTTATATTGTTATGTAGGTTGGACTGGCCTGTAAGCATTTTACTGCCAGTACCGCCACAAACTAATGATATAAAAGATCTGTTAAGATCCACGACTTACATCTTCTTCTTGAATATCACGTGAGTTTCTACAGAACTGTCAATTTTCAAAGAAAAAGACTGAATACATTGAATACTGAGTGGGATGTTCTCCATTACAAATGAATCAGGTGCTTGTTTAGTCATGTAAATGAAAGTAGTCGATCAAAGACGTGTGAAAGAAGCGGATGAAACAGACGTAAAGATGAAACAGACAGGTGCTGACTTTTTTAGTGAACTATCTTTGATGTCCCTGCGAATATAATTCTACATTATATTTTTATTTACTGGTGGATTAACAGAAGTATGGATCATGTCTGCAACACTGAGTAAGCGTGTGTGTTCGTGTGTGTGTGTGCGACCCGCTGGATCACCTCCAGAAAAAAACACTACTATTGTTACTGTGGCCTTATCGTTTACACGGGCATAATAGCTGAGGTGTCTACTTTCCGGCACCATTTATTGAAAAGCCTGAACAAGGAATACAATTTTAAACCTCATTGTCAATTAATGACTGCAGAGGTTGGGATACGAGGCCAGGACGAGTCAGGACAGAGACTAATGAGAGTCGGTGCAGGCGGTGTTGGTTTTATTTCTGACTTTCAGAAGGTGTCTGACCAGAAAGCAATGTTCTACAAATGAGGACAAACAAAATGTCAAAAATCAGCGTCTCTGATGGAGATGTCGCGAACTCTTGTAGTAAAAATACAAAGCAAACACATCGCTTATTTCAACCTTGAATTAATAATCATTACTTCCTTGGCTAAATCACAACGCCATCGCCATCGTTTGAGGTACTTGTACTTTCCTTGACTGCAGGGAAATATTGTACTTTTCCCTCCTCTACTTTTATCTGACAGCTGTAGTTATGTTGTAGATATGAAAACATGTGAAAAGATTTAAACATACAATGAATTTAGCCTATTGAACTCCAGACTAGACTGATCTATTGTCATCAAAAATAGGTGTAGCGCTGCCAGAGCACACTGTAATGACCCGCCGTCAATTTTTTCCTCCTTGAGTAGATATAATAGTCGTAGTTGTCTGGTCTGCACTTGAAGATCCATTCATCACTACATCGTGAAATGGTTAAAGTTGTCATAATGCCAAGGTGGATTAAGTGATTTTCTCTCCACTCTATAGCTAGCTAACATTAACGTCCTTTAATTCATCATTCGCTCGTCTGATGGTTTCTTTATCTGCAAAGAATCATTACAAAGCCAGCCTGGTAAACGTTGCCAGCTTGTGCTGCATCCACAATGCCTGCAGGAAATGAACAGCCAGCGTAGCAACAGTTTCCTAGCCTAGCCGTCGAGCTTGACTTCTGTCTCAATGCCGCATTCATTACAATCTACCACATTCAGGATATCGCCTAATGTCATTTACCTTGGCTGACTGCTACATAATATTATACACATGATGTAACTATTCATAAAGTCAGTTTCATGTATGTAAACTTGAGCTGTGGTGTTGCATTACCTTCGAAACAAGCCACAACCATCATGCCCATGTCACTGCAGGAAACTAGACCTCTGCTAACTGTATACAGTGGTTAAGACCAGCTCCACCTCGGACAGCTACAGCAGTCAAATGCTACTTACACATTGAGTACTTTTACTTTGATACTGCTTTTACGTCTGTCATTTTACTAAATATTTTGAATGCAGGACTTTGCTAAGACACTCTGAGACTCAAATGAACATATAAACCAGGTGTTTGTCTTTTTTTAGTGATATATTTACAAATGTTTTGTTATAAATGGTGTTGACATACTGAAAAGGATGTAATATGTGTCCTACAAGGTCAATAAACAATGTTTCACAGCAGAGATGAGCAGCTTTTGGTCAAACCTTAACAAAGCCTTCTCCATGTAAAAGTTATTCTTTAACTACTGTCACTACCAGCATTATTATAATTGGCAGGAACAACAAAACAGCAGTAAAAGAACCAGAACAACCATTTAAATTTAGACCTCAAAGTGCAATAAAGGCACAACGTAATGCAATTGCAATTACGACATAGTGATTTTTCATTTTTGCATAATGGAAGAAGAGATCCATCTTTAAAGGTTGAACTAATCATTGGCCTTCATTCAACAGGGTCTTTGGATGAAACCTGGGAGCCCACAAATGAAATGCACATCCAAATCAGGTTTTTTATTTCCAATTAGAGAATAAAAGTCGCTCCGTGGTTGCTTTCTTTGAAGTATTTTTAACCTCCGTGTGAGCAGAATTAGGCAGTCGTACATGAAAGCCCGCTCATCTCTGCTCACATCCGCTATCAATAAATGAGCGCACTACAGAGCAAAGCCAAAAGCTTGCAGACCCCAATGAGCGACTAACAAAGTAGAGGATGCAATTTGTATGAATTCTTGTTCATAATGAGCGGCCTGTTGTCGGCGCAGGGCAGAGAAAGGCTCCTCTCAGCAGAGCTAAAGGATGGAAAATTACAGTTTAGAAAGGAGAGGACAGTAACCATGGTGAATGACCACCTCGCTGCCTGCTTTCCTGTCTCTTCACTGCTAAAACCCCTTCAGAGCACATGCACACACACACACACACAGACAAGCCTCTTGCTAAACTGTCAGGCAGTGATTTCCAGCCTCAGGATTAGCCACCAGATTTGGACTGCTGGCTGCAGATTTTTGCAAGGGAAATGTTGAAAATGCATATGTAAACCAGAGAGGAAACAGGGAGTAAGCAAAGTAGCAAAGCTGAGCGAACTCCACGAACACCAGATTTGGATTTTTACTCAATAAATGATTCCTATTAACATGATGCAAATCTATCAATCAGACAAATGTCTTTGTTTTCCTATGGTGCAGCATGTGGTCTGGTTATTCAGCATCTTAGATTGTACTTGATATCTTTGCAAAGTAATTGCAGGGTCCTCTAGAAAGGTCAGGAGGAAGGATGGCGATGAAAAGGGAAAGAAACACAAGCTGGAGAGGTGAAAACTATCTACTGGGTTAGCATAACACGGCTGCTGTTGATGCAAAGCCCAATGAGCTTGGATTACAGAAATATGGACAGTGTTCCAGCACTGCTGCACCTGATAAGAGAGAAAAAGGAACATAACAATGTGGAACAAGGTTGAAAGAGATGCACACTTCTTTCAGAAAAACATTTCTTTGTTGAGAGCAAAGCAAATGCATATATACACACACACAATTCACTGAAGGCTGAAAAATACATACAACATCAATGTCTCCTTTGTATGTACCCTTTATGTTAGCTGGGCTTTGCCTGCGCTGGGAAATAGATTTATTTTTCCCTTTTCTTAGCTCCTGCAAGGATATTTTTGTTATTACAGTATTTTTCATTAGTTCATAAAAAACAGAATATTGCTATGCCTGTCCTGCATAGTGTTGTGAAATTCAAATTCTGCTTCAAGCTACGTTATGATATCTTGTTTGAGCGGGCTTTGGACGACGACTTAGCTTTTTATCCATTGTTTGAAATGAGTCTGCATATGTACAGTATCTGTGTAATGAAATTACCAGAGATGTTGTTTCTCACATCTGAAGTTGCTAATTAGATTGTAAATAATGACTGGCACACGGAGGAGGAAGTCTTGACCCAGATATCTGTTATCACGACACATTGGCCATCACCCCCAGAGGCTAAATCATTCATGTTAGATGATATTTGTACCAGATTTCATGGCAATAGTTATTCAGACATTTCACTCACACTTTTTCACAAAAATGCCAACCCTATGGTGGCTTAAGGAGATCAGAAAAGGTATTTGGATTCATCCTCTGGGGACCATGAATGTCTTTACAACATTTCATGAGTTGGAGTAGTGGATGTTGAGACCAACATTGCCCTCCCTTAAGCCATGAAGATAGCGTGACTAAAAATGCTACGCTACATTCTTCAAAAACACTCCGTCAGAGACCTTTACGTTCACAGCTGTGTCAACTCTGCCACCACTCTTTCTTATCAACCCTCCTCAAGTGTGCTGACTTTGTTTACCAGATGTCTCCAGGTTTGCGCTGCTCTCTATCAAAGCATGAGCATAAATTACATGGTCGGAAAGTCAAAAGTCAAAAGGAAACCCACGTCTGCCATCGTGTTGGACCCCACCAACACTTCTCCTCCTCTGAGGTTGACCTCCATTACATGTTTGTCTGGAGTTTGACATTTGGAAAGGGCTACAGCAGGTATATGAAAGATGGAGAACCGGGGAGCTGGAGGCGAGGTTTTTTTAGATGTACAGAAAGCAGCTGTGGCAGCAAGGTCCCCTTGAACTTTCGCAGAAAATATCACAAGTACACACCTGCATGAAACCATTTCTGTATGTCAGCAGGCGTAAGAAAACACTCTTCAAGTCAAATGCAGTAATGTTTCTGATTTTAAATCGGGCCACTTTAGTTGCAGTCACCAATTTATCCTTTTTCTATCCTTTCCACCATTTTATCATGTTCTACCTAAAATCCAAAACTAGCGAAATCAGCCACAAGAGACATTTGTGCTCCAGGCTTTTAAGTATATCAACTGACGCAGTAAGACAGCCCCTGCACACAGAAATCCCTGCTCTCAGCAGGGTGTCCACGTCACGCGAGCTAACCTCACCCCAACACATCCAGGTTGTTGACCTGCGACCAAATCCCTCCGGTGGCCTGCAGGTAAACTCCTAGACTGCCCGTGGCGGCTTAAAGTGTTGCATAATCCCTGGCCAGATTTGGTCACCGCTGCACATACCTGGCGAGACGTGCCGTGTGAATCGGACCTTTAATCTGCAACTATACGCTTTTATGTCTGCACGGCACAGCCACAGCACACAGGCGATTGGTATTCTCAGTCAAATACATGGGTTGTGGCTTCTCCATTCAAATATAATAACAGTTCCTACCTCCAGCACCAGCCACAGCTGATCCCCACATTTCACGTCCTTCTTGTAGTACATTCCGAAGAACTTGACAACATTGGCATGGTCGGAAAGAGCTTTGAGGATGTTGTACTCCGCTTCGATCTCCTCGTCGATATCCTGAAAAGCAAGGACACACAAAGTGTTTATCAACCATGTTTCTATTCTGCTTGGAAGATACCAAGAGGCAACAGAGCTAATGGTGGCGATACTAGCTTTAGCTTCTCAACAAATATAACAAAGGTCTAGACGCTTTAAGACATTTTAATGCAGCATTCTTATGTATTATATCTTTAAAGCTCAACATTAAATCAGTGCAAAAATGACTAGATTATGTTTCCTTTGCCTTTGTAAATAAACACTTCTCTGAAGTCTGTTCCTGCTGTTGTTATTATGAAGTCTTCATCGCGTACTCTGGATTTTAATGTTGGTGAAAAGGGCAAATCCAGGACATCTTAATTACGGCAATTATTGGATACGCTTTAACTGTATGTTGCAGCCCTACAGTGTGATTAATACTAATAAGACAGGGGTATTTTACATGTAAAATCCAGCTGCTGCATATTTAATTTCAAAGGCATACACATCTATTTTCACCACCGAAACAAATTATCCAGTGTTTTATGACTTTATTTTAAAACTTACTAAGTGAATTCCTGTTGAATATTTTCAATTGTAAGAGAAAAGTCAGAAATACATAATTTTGTGAGAAAGAAATATGGTGTTGAGTCTCTCATGACCCCTCCGAACTATCTTGCGACCCCTTCATAGGGCCCTGACCCCATGTTGAGGACCACCTCTCTGCTGCATATTCAACGGCTGCTGCAAAAAACAAAATCTCAGGAGGCTTTTCAATATAGTCGTATCAGTCTATACATGAAATAATCAACCCAGTGATTAAAATGACGGTCCTCACAGACTAGTGGTCTGTAGATAATCATTTCTCAATAATGAGAAACAGCAACAAATTCACCAAAGACTAATGAGACTTTTTATTAGCACGAAGGCTGGATTTAATAGATGAAAATGGCTGCTCATTAGAGCTGCTAAATAAGCCATACAGTTCAGTGTACCTTCATAAATAGACAACAGAGGAGGTGTTATCATTTTTACAGGAAACAAGGACACCGTAATATGAAATTAATGATGATTCCTGCCTGTAATTGTTCTTCAGAAACAGTGATCTTTGCAGATGTAAGATGTTGGTCACCGCTCTTTGCCTAGTAATGTTCTGTACTTGGTAAATTTTATGTTACTGTAGAAAAATCATCTCTGCTTTACAGGATGGATCAAGGATCAGTCCCACGCTGCCAGAGAAACATCATGCATCTCTGCTCTGTGTCAAAATGTTCTTGCTTTAGGCCAAATGTGGTTTTGGCTCAATGTTTAAACGCTGCGCAAGCAAAGGAGCCCAGAAACGATGAGAGTGCTGCCATGATACATCCCACAGATGATGAACAATTCGTCAGAAGCAATTTGCAGAAATAATTTGCTGATGGTTGTAGACAGAAACCATCAGCAACGTCCTAAACGTCCTGTGCAGTGTGGAGTTTATCTTTCCAGTGAGTCAACCACTCTGCTGATGTTGTATCAGCTCTTCCAGAGATCTGTCAACACACTCTCCAGGACTTTTCCCACCTATTAAACTCCTCTGTGTAAAAGGGTTGCATCCTCTCTCGAAGGTCTAACCGTTGTAATGTTGCAGGAATGTTGAGCTTTATAGGTCGGACCTTTCAATTGTCTATAAGTGTGTTTCTTTCTCTCAGTGAACATGCAAAGTTGAGTAAATGTGATTTGTGATTGGAAAAGACAGTCAGCATGGTTGTGGGTTTGTTAGGTTTAGGCACCAAAACAACTTGGTTAAGTTGAGGAGAAAATACTTACAATACATTTACGTACATTGACTGACTTACGTAACATAACTTAAAAGCAAAAATCAATCTTGATGCTTGGTCAAACTCGAGACGCAATCCCTAAGTCTAAAAAGTAAAAAAGTAAAACTTTTTTCCCATGCTCAAGAAAACGCTGTGAAAGTGCCCTCTCAGATGCCCCTATGGAAGATAAAACATGATAAAGGGCCTTCTCTTAACTATAAATGTGTATTTTTTTCACCCCTGCCCCTTAAACATCTGACTAGAGGTCGCTTTAAGAAGTGAGCCTAGAGGGGTAACAACAGCATCAAACCTAGAAGGGTAGGGCCACTGACCAGGCTGCAGTATCTGACACACTGGGAGTGCTGATTTTATCACATCAGGGTTGTGGACTGCAGCTCGATATGACTGAGAGGATAATAAGTAGAAATTTACTGCCTGAACAACTGGAAGCAAATCGAAAAATGAACTAAAAGCAAGATGGATGCAAAGAGACAAAATGGTAAAACGCATCACAAGCTTATAGCTGCACTAAAAAGCACAGACTACACCACATGTATGGCACCGAGTGAAGACATTATCCAACTTCATATAACGCTAATAGTCGTAGAAGTAGTATATAACGTGAGATCTGTGCCTAAATGAAATGAGCAGCAACTTTTGCATTGAGTCATTTAAAGAGAAACTCACATGGATGGGATCGAGTATCTTCACAGCTGCTTTACTCCCATCGATCTTGTTGAGCACCTTGTAGACTTTTCCGTACGTCCCTTTCCCGATCGTCTCGATGATTTCCCAGGTGTCGGTGGGGTCTGGAAAGTTGTCGAAGACAATCGATTTCCCTGATTGTGGAAACATCTTCAGGAGAGATCTCCTGTGAAAGAAGAGAACATTGGTCCCTTTAGAGAAGAAGAAGAAGAAGAAAGTGGCGGCTGACGGAGAACAATACAAACTGCAGTCGGCACGGCAGGCTGATGTGCTTATACTGATATTAATCCATCTGAGAACTAGTAAACATATTAGTCAAGAGCTCGGCTGAAGGAGTCTTAAAGCCCAGGTGCACGAGTACATACTAGGATAAAAAAAACAATGAAGAAGTGGTATCACCTGCCAAGCAATAGTTTCACTATAGAGAAGTGTAACCAGATGAGTGGCTTGTCTCGTTTTCATGCTGGTTTGTTTGGGATTTAAACTGGAAGCACATCAAGAGTTTAACAGGAGGATAATCCAGTGGTAGCCGGGCAGTTGGGGGTTAACTTTGGGCGTTTGGGGCTTTAACACTTTAGTAACACTCTCCTATAGTAAAAGCAAACATATAATAACAAACATGAGAGTAAATAAGCTGTAAAACTACAAAGAAAAACAGGCAGTAAACATGTGTTCACCTTCTTTTACACTTCGCAGCCTTGTAGCTGTATTAGTTGGATCTTTGTTCGTGGAAAGAGTTTCATGTCGCACTGTAAGTCAAAACTCTCAGCAACGTCTTTATGTGAAGAGACTCGTTCGCGTCCCAAAAGACTGGGAATGCAATTATTTCTGGGATTCCAGTCGTATTGCATTTAACACGATTTAGCTACATGCTTGATGCAGATAAATGATCATACAGGATTACACTGTTACAATGCTGGATTACTGACTCACAGCGTTGTATTTTTGGGAGGTTTTTAAAAGCAAAACAAACACTGATACACAAATATTCATGTGGATATTGATACTAAATGTAAAAACCCTTCATGCGGCAGCTGTTAAAAATGAATCTCAATGTGTTATTTAAGCCTTTAGAAACTTTTAAAACTGTGTTCTATGGTAACTTTTTAAAAAAACAGCAACTTGTAAAAGTCAACTGCAGGATTGAGGTGTTTTTTGCTTCACCTCTTGATTTGTTTCTTGTCTCTGAACTCTCAAAGGGACGTGTGTGAGTCAGACAAAGCAGAGTAAAGTTTCACAGTAAACAGCAGACGTCTGCAAATGTAATTCCTTCTTCTGTCCGAAATCACAATGAAGTGTTTCCTCTACGATCACTCAGGAGTGGTGGACGACCACAGTGAGAACATTTCCACCACAGCGAGATTAAACGGTAAACTGAATAACCCAAAGCAAAAAAGTATAGGACTACGTAGCAGCCCTTTAATCATGATCAAGTAACACTGTGACCAACAGAGATTAGCATGGAACAAATACCAAGAATAACCCCCCCCCAGGCCATAAAACAATTAGAGAGGAAACACTGCAATGCAACAGTACAAACAAAGAAACAACAAGGTTGTATGTTTGCACGTAAATGTGCAGAGGAAAGTTAATCAGATAACCAAATGATCATGTGAGAGGAAACAATGCTGAATCCTGCACAACCACCTCTAAACACACTTTTCATAAAGCCTCACGATTTGCATTGAATACCAAAATAAAAGCATAATAAAATAATAAAACAAACTTACATTGTTCTCTAAATAAGACTTGGAACATTTTTGCGAAAAGTAATTAATCCATTTCTGTGCAAAAGGTGAGCATGGGAGCAGTGTGGTCAGGCCGGCCTGGCCTTGGCTTGGCTGTGAGTGTGAACCACGCAGCAGGAGGAGCTAACAGGAGCTAATCTCACTAGCAATTCCTCTGCTGCCATTGGAAACCATCGCTAAGTGCTAGAAGATACGGCAGGAT
Organism: Pagrus major; assembly: GCF_040436345.1. NCBI lineage: Eukaryota > Metazoa > Chordata > Actinopteri > Spariformes > Sparidae > Pagrus > Pagrus major. The sequence goes on from NC_133233.1 coordinate 23,088,743, forward strand.
TAGCAGGAATTAGGCACCGTTGCAGCGTGAGCCTTTCCCTATATAGATGCCCATTCATACACAATGGGAAAAGCTGGTTAGAGGCGCTAAGCGCACAGTGCTGTTCAGGCACCACTCCTCTTTTTTATTACCACTTTATTTATGTCTGTGGAAGATTAGCTCCAAGCGTGCCGTCTTACAGTCTCGTCCCAGCAGTTATTTTATCCTAAGTTATGATTATCATGATGATTTAAATCAGTTTGACTGAGAATAAATCAGTCCAGACTGAGATAAAAACTGGCAAACAAAGATAATATCAGTCATCGCGTATGCAGAGCAATTAGACTCCCATACATGCATCCTCATGTAGGTAATTGCACCTGTGTTAGCCTAATGTACAGTGTCTAAGTAACCTGCAGGCGTCCTCAATAATACATCGCTGCCTCTATATGTGACAACATGCTGTGACACATGAGACAGGAGAGCGAAACCAAAGGACACACACTGGACACCTCCAACAGGAGCACAGGCTGCAGGGAAATAACCCCTTAAAGGAGACAGTGTGTGTGTGGCTGTGTGTGTGTGTGTGTGTCTGTTTGCATGGGGTTACCTAACCCTGTGTGCCCTGGGGCGCCGGCTAGCTGTCACTCTCAGTTAGTTGTCTAGGGGATGTGGCATTAACCACAGTCTGTGTTCAAGCGCACAAATAATGAAGCGCACATGTATAACCGAGTGTGTGTTTACTGTACGGACAGATGCACCACGGTGGTTTTAAAAGAGAGAATACAGATTTTTATGATGTCAAACCAAAAGATAAATTACAGTCAAAAGGTCTTCAGTGGAAATCTACTCTTTGATGCGAGGGCAGAGGTTCGGACACTCGAAGCACTTAGAGGGAAACAGAAGATCCTTTTGGCTCAAGTGGACACCGGCATGGACTAATCTGTGACGCTGATGAGTGGGTTAAAGTTTCGGCTTAACCTTGGCACGAGATGGCTGCTTGTCTACAAGCCATGATAATCCGGCTCGCTGGGAAAAAGACCGGAGTCAATAAGTACAATACTTTCACTGAGAGCACACAAGTTTTGAGATGCAAATGGTTTAAAGATCCTCGAGTTTACATCACGAAGAACAATCCTATGTTGCAAACAGTAATTAAAGTATAAATACAGCCTGTTCATGAAACACTGTGGCTTCTTTTAAATCTCTACCACTGCTCAGCAAACAAACAGTACCATAACCTCGTCACACACTCATCATAACCATGCCGCTCTTAACAAATCATAGCGATGATTAACAAATATTTAAATATCCATATTTACTGACCTTTGATTGATGAAGATGAAGATGGTGAGAGGGAACAAAGCCGACAGGACCGCATAAATGGGAACGGTAAAGCATAGATTTAGACTCATACAGACATGCAAAGAAACACACAATGTATGTACAGGTATAAACACACACACACACACGCACAGCATCAACAAAAATGTGCTCAGCCACTCCCAGAGCTTTGCAAATGAGAAGTCAAATGAGGCAGCCATAGTTACTGTTTAACCAAAGAAGCAGATGCACACACATTTTTTAGGTCAGCCGAGCAAAATGAGAAGAATATTTAGTGAAATAAAAATACTTACTTTGTTTAAAAGTGTATTTACATGCTTGAGTTTCAGTTGTAGATGATAGCATTAGCAACCAAGAGCAGGGTTGTAGTTCCTGTGAGCCCCAACCTCCTCTGCTATGTATTATACATCAAGGATACTGCATAGCATACCAAAGTTATTAAGCTTGTCGTAATTACTTTAAGTAATTAGTTTGTAGCATGAAGGCGTCCAGTGGCCAGCAGCCGATGAGTCTGACAAGTGTCATAAATTAGCCTGCAGAAGAAGACACGCTAACAACAGGCGAGCGCGTGGACGGCAGCGAGGAGCGAGTCAGGTGCAACAGGCCATGACTGCACTGGAGTGCTCTCTGCATCGCTTAGCAGTGTCCCATTACACAAGGCACGGCTGGGGAAAGAGCCGCCGTGGGGCCGAGCCAGAGGTGGACTGAGAGTTCAGGTCAGAGACTGATGATACCTGCAGCTCGGTTCAGGTGAATTCAGTTTGTTAAATGTAGCATTTTCACATCAGGAAGACCTTATCTAGGGATCTAGGCCTAACTGTTCAACAGGATGTGCCCTGCTGAGCTTATTTAGCTTCCCAACTTAGCCTACCTGGCTAACCACAATTCACACACCTGTTTTACTAATTTTGACAAGAACTGTTAGCAAGCTTAACACTCCCACATCAGCATTAATTCAGCACTTGTTTAGCTTGCTAACACACAAGCTGTTAGCAATCTGAACTGCTATTTCCACACCTGTCTGTTTCTGTACTTGCTAACACACAAGCTGTTAACGACCTAATGCTCTTAAAACATTAGCAATATTGCCACACTTACTCAGCACTTGCTAAGGTTGCTAAGCTCTTAGCAAACTAAACTACTGTTTGCACACCTTTTTCGCAAGCTAACACTAGCATAATTTTCCTACCTGAGTAGCTAGCTAACAAATCACATTTTAGCAAATTGAATGACTATTTCCTTAGGCTAGCCTACCTGTTTAGCTACACATGAGCTTTTAGCAAGCTAAAACACTAGCGTTATTTCCACAGTTGCTTCTGACTACTCAAGAGCTTTATGGTCTCAAACCATTAGCATTTTTCCACACTTGTTTCCAAGCTAAATGCTCACTAAACCACTAGCATTATTTCCACACACATTTAGCTATCTAACACAGGAGATATTAGCAAAATAACCACTATTTCCAAGCTACACATGAGCTGTTAGCAAGCACTCACTTAACCCCAAGCCTCCACGCCCGTTTAGCTTGCTAACACACCAGCTGATAGCTCCAGACTTGATAGTCTTGCACGTTTAGAGGACATCTTAATTTTGAGAATCTTTGCGGCTAGTAATGCTAATGATGTGCAAAGTGTATTATTACTTGTCTTGCAATTGTGTCCTTTGTCTACATTAAAGATAAAACATGTCAATGCAAATAAAACTTTGAAACTTTGCCCAGTTACGTCCATTAACGTTGTCTTCATGTGGCGGGAGAGTGAGATTTCATGCAGCTATGACTCTTTCTGCAAACTATTGATTCTGCTCAAACTGTCAGAATAATTGCTCAAGCAGTGAAGCTGTTAATTTATCATAGAGACGAACAGATGGCACAGTGATTGTTTTCCCCTGCACACTCGGAGGCATTTCTGCATCACAGAGAGGAAAAAAATCCTCACTGAACAGTCTTGTTATTTAACAAATCAGCATAAAACTATTGGATCTGTGTATTCACCTAATTGTTGTTGCTCCAACTTGATCAACATTTTGAAATTGAAATCAAGTCGTATAAAACCATTTAGATCATTGTACTCTGTGTTATGCTTTAGAATAATAAGTGAAAAGATACTTGGCCGTGTTTATCAGAGGTAAAGGTTCAGTCCCTTCCAGTCGGTGGAAAGTCCAGTTGGTCAGTAAGTTGAAGTGACCTCTCCGGTCTATGTCGTTCCTGTGCCATGTAACATGACCCCAATTTGCAAGGAAGCATGTAATAGCAGGTTGAACTCCTCTGGAGAGCGCATGGCTGAAATATTGATGGCAGTTGCTCAGAATGACACATATTTGGCTTCGGTTGCTCCTAACTGCTGTGCTTTTTGGCTTTTTACCCCTGACTGGAGGGCTAACAGCCAATTATTGTGAGGAGTGAGGTGCAGACAAAGGACTCAAAACTCAAAAGATTTATGGGCATAAGAAGACAGGTATCGACGTATTGAAACAAACTGCATTGTTCGATTTTTATATCTTAACAAGACCATAAAATGTCGAAAAATCTGATAGATAGCATCCGGCTTGTTTTTAATTTTCACTGGAAAGAAGAAGAGGGAGATTTTAAAAGAAGGTTAAGAATCAAACGGCTGATGAGAGGATCTAATTTTTCATTTTTATAAAAACTACAACAGGTCCGGGGCCATAAAACCTCATCAATCCCTCTGCTTTGGGGACGATAATAAATCTGGTGGTGAGTGATGTCTCTGTCCATTACAAACGCACTGTGGATCTCATCTCAGTCCTCATCTCAGACCTTTTACCGATGACCCCCCTCGCTCTCCGTCCGGGAGGGACCCCTTCAGCACATCCTCCAGGCTTTGGATGCAGCAGCAAGGCGCCCTCATTTCCTGCTCCGCTGCTTTACAAATGGCTCCTGGAAGCTGAACCAAGACCAAGGGATGGAGACGCACTGATGGTCATAATAGCCGTATGATTAGAGCGGGCAAAGGTCCAGCTCAGTGTGCAGACTGGACGCAGCTCCCTGGTTTTCTAAAACTGAATAATAATAAGATAAATTATGGGTTTTAGTCCTTTTTTTGACATCTGACAGTGAATAAGTGGTTTTATGGATGTCATTGTTGTCGTCCAGGCTGAAATATGTTGACGAAACATATTCATGGTTCTCAGAGGATGACTTTTTAAGACTTTGATGATCCCCTGACTTTTGCTCTAGCGCCACCATCAGGTTGACCTTTGTGGGTTTTCATCGAAATTACAGGATCGATCGCCATTAACATTTGGTACAGATATTCCTGATGCCCAGAGGATGAACCCTAATGGTTACAGTGATCCCCTGCCTTTCCCATTTAGCATTATCATTATTATTATTCTCATGATCCCCTTAACTTTATCTCCAGCGTGACCAACAACTTGAAATTTGAAGTATTAAGTAAAACGACGGATGAAGTGTGATCATCAGATTGTGATACCTTACTGAACCTTTTCAATCGCCATCAAAAGCTCAGAATTAACTGCTGAAAACAGGTAGCATTAGGTTGTGAGCATGCTAGCATACTGATGCTAGCGTTTAGCTCAAAGGATTGCAACTAGCACAGCCAGACCCTTGTTTGTAAGTTACTCATGCTACAGAGAGAGAGGTACAATTAATTGCTTCCTGCATAGATTGTAGAAAAGATAAACCACCCATCGCCTGTATGACTCGGCCTCGGGGTGGAGCTGATTGCAAGCGGCCACTCTATCAGATAAATGATGGTATTGTGGTGATACCAGGATTGCCACTCCAGCACAAGAGAAGTCAGAAAATGTCCAATGGGACTGACGTTGACTGATGATGTATGAGTGCCTCGAAGGGATATTTCAGCCCCTACCCCTCGTAACTCTGTTCTGAGGGGTGACGGGGCATCTGAAAATGAAGAGCAGGGGTACAAAGTGGCATATAAAAGTCCCTACTTTGATCATCGCTCTACTAAAATCATTCTTTCCAACATGAAAACAGAAACAGTTATAAATAAACTTTAATCTCAGGGTTGTGCAGCATCTTTTACACCGTCTTTCCAGAAGTTTGCTCGTCTTTTGCCACTACTGTATGAAATATTGGATGATAACCGACGTGCGACACATGCAGCCGAATGTGTGACGTGTTACATAAGCAGTTAATAGGCTTAATTTCCTGACAGGTAACCTACATACTGCTCTGCTTCTCCCCCACCGATCAGCCGCGAGTCTCAACACCGTGAAGAATCATCCTCTCTGAGTGACGTTGTGCCCCGTGAGATATCTCATCTTATGAAACACATGATTAAATAATCCTTCTCACGCACTTTAGGGAACATCATGTCCTTCTACTGTAGTTTCTCACTTCAAGCACGTTGTGACAGCGTCAGAAAGTGATTTTTCAGGAAATTAAGATCATTTTTAAAGGAATTATTTGAGACAGAGGAAATTATATTTGCTAAACCTCAAACAAACACGCACAAAAAAGCTTTTGTTGCCTCAAACATACACAAACACAAGCTTCTACAGTCTGATTTCCATCGCTCTCTTCAACAGATCCACCGGAGCTGCGTTGCTTCTGCACTTTATCATCCGTTAGCGAATCATCCAAAGCCACCTGAAGACATTAAAACACAACAACGAAGCCTGATACTTAAATATTAGTGTCCTAAACATTTAAGGAACAAAAAGTGTCTTACCTGAAATTAAAGTAGCTGCTTTCACACATGTTTTCAGACCTCTACTGTGCTGACAGGTAATGTGGGGAATGTGTTCAGGCTTCAGCGCCGTGTTCGGGGGGGTTGAGAACAATTATGTTGTTGAAAACTAAGTGGCACTGAAATGACAAGCAAGACACTTAGCTTTGTCTCTTGTAGCCCACTCACTGAACTCTGACTCCACTGTTATTACGCGTTGTGTCATAAACGTGTCAGGAAAAGTGATTTTTCTTGGCTTCAGACAGAAAAAGATTAACGTCGGGTTATATAACTACGTTACACAAGAGCTAATCGCTTTTTTTGTTTTAATCAATACCTGTAAATTCACAGAAAACGTAAGAAATGAGATGAACGCAGCAGGCGATAAATATTTACATGAGCTCAAACTGCAGATCTGCTGCAGCGGTGGTGACACGCTGGTTTGAAGGGCAAGCAGCAGTTCATGAGGGTTGATTGATAAGGACATTGATTAGCACAGACACTCCCTCATTGTGTGTGTGTGCACGTGTGGGAATCGATATCAGGCTCGTATCGCTCCTGACATCAACACCCAGCCGACCGGGGCCCTGCGCTGTCCCGCGCCGCCATTAACAAGGTTAATACCAGCCTGAATGACTTCACTGAGGTTGGATCTGTGTTTTATTTCTCCAGGGTTTGATTCTGAGGCGCACGTGTTTAATATATGTATTCAGACTGCAAACCACTGATACTTTAAATTTGTACATCTGAATATTTTCCTGACCTGTTGTTTTGTCCTTAAACTTAACCAGACCAGAAACACAGCATTTCCCACAACATAAAGAAAACTTCAAGTACGTAAAGTTTCAACATATCTGTGTTTTTTTACTTTAAAAGTCTTGCTCTAAAGGAAAAGACGATGTAACATTTGCAGAAACTCCAAATTTCAACCGAAAACCGCGGCAGTAAGGGCCGTTCCTGCGCTGTTCCTGCTTTTAAAACATGCAACAATAAAACAGTTAAATGCAACATAATTCAACAAGAAATGCAATTATTATAGATTTTCTCAGAAAGAAGACACTAAGATCGTAGCTGCTGCACTTTGCACTATATATCTTTTTATGGTAATGTGAAAGCAGAGTGCAGTGAAGCTTTGAAGCCATTTTTCTCAGTTAGATCATCAGCACAGTGGCTACAGTTTGCCTTTATGGAGCAGTATGTTGTGTTGCTGACCTACACGAGCTGAATGTTGTTGACTTCCTGTGTACACTACTGCTAAAACAATCCATACAAACACTATATAACAGCGTGCCATTGTCCCCTTGTACTAATTACACGGTCATACTCCGAAGCGCAGAGTGAAATAATGGCACGGTGTCGGACACAATCAAGCGAAATCAGAGATCACTTCAAGGAGATTTAAGGAGGCGACGCTCTGATTGTTGATTCCTCTGTGATGCAGATCAGTGGACGGCTGGCTGGGTCTGCAGCACCCGAGTCGACTCCGTCTGTGAAGACTGATTGAATAAGGCTACTGATGAGGCTATTGTGGCCGTAGGTACGTGGTGTGAATGCCTGACAGGCCCCCGTCAATGACTGGCTGCCATTGTGGCGAACCACTGGGCCGTGACTTCCCCAGCTGTGGTATATATAGCATATCATGAGCCACTTAAATGAGTATCGGGATTGTGCAGTTGATCGAAGGATCATTAGGATATCATCGGTGCAACCGTATACATGCACGAAGCTTCATTTTCAGCTGATCGATGACTTTGTACATTGAAACGTTTATAGAAACGTTCTGGGATCCTGAGAGTTCATTTGTATTCCCATCCAATTTCCCTTTCCTCTCTCGTTTGTACAGAGGACAACGCCGTCTAAAGCATTTCACCTCGTCCGCTGATTATTTAAGCTGTGTGAAGACAAAAGTGCCTCGAGGTGAAATTGGGCAGAAAAAGCAGAATTGTTTGCATAAATTTGTTGAGTTAAATGCGACGGGGAGGAAAAACAACTCGACACACGGCTAATCTGACTGAAAACAGAGGAGTAGCTCATGACACCGGCTTGCATGTGATGCTAATGAATTTGTCGCAGGTTGTGTGATGTGGAGTCACGTGAACGACGGTGTATTTATAGCAGCCTTTGATATACAAAATTGAATTCTTGTTCAGATGTCTATAATTGCCAGATCTTAACACGGGGGGCTTCTTTGAGACATTTGTTCGTAGCGCCCTCTGCAGCAGCAGCTGTCCATTTAACCTGATCAAAGGAGGCAACATTTTAATTTGTGGTTTCAGTCAATTAGTTGTTGGTTTTAAAGGTGCTATTTGTAAAATATGGCCAACAACTGCTGCTCTTTGCTCGCAATCCTTGGCTGTAATTAGCTGCCGTTAGCTAAATAGCTCATGGCTCAGTTAGCCATGGGGCCACTGTCTTTGACCGGGACCGAGGATCACAGGGGGTGTTTGATGGGCCATGGGGCTCAGCTCTTACTGGATTTGGCAGTCTGACATGAGAGTGAACACGGCTGGACACCGACCGACTTTGACCGAACACAGTCTCCAAGATCAGTCAGTTTGACCACGAGGGAGTATGACTTTGTGGACGACAAGACGCCGCAGGCAGGGACACTAAAGGCTTGTGGAGGCAGAGGAAGGACACAGTGGTGAAAACGTCATGTTGCGCCAGAGAATTTTCACATCTAACGCTGAGAGTTGTGGATTTATTTCATCCAAACCAGAGGTGATTGTGGGAAGACAAACCGACAGTGTGTTGAGTGGAGATATTTCACTCAAAACCACAAACGTCAACCTCATAATGGCGCTAAAATATGTCAGGGGATCACCAAAGTCATTAGGATTCATCCTCTGGGAACTATGAATGTGAGTGTAAAATTTCATGGCAGTCCATCATGTAGCTGTTGAGATATTTCAGTCTGGACCGACCAACATTGCAGTCACAGAGCCAAGAAAAATCCTCTTGAACAATTGGTTCAGTAAGTAACTTGGTGCATTAGACAAAATGCGAACAACAAACTGTTTTTGACTTTTTCCCTCCCCACAACCCACTCAGTACAATCAGCAGGGTTCATGACACGGCGCTGACTCGCCCCAACAGTGACTCATCACCAAAAACAGTCAGTCCTCGTCCCCACAGGGAGAAGAGTTGTATAACGTCCTGATGCAAATGCCCTCAGTGTCTTTTCAGTATTCATTCTTCTCCTCAGATTTTTACATATGTCTTCGTCACTGTGTGTTTTCATCCGTGCGTCCCTGGAAGTCCTGAAAGTTTACTTGATTTATCGAAGGCAACAGCATCAAAACAAAACTGAGTTTTCGTGTCTTCAGGGGTTTAAAACAGGTGTTTTTCACAATTCAGTGAAGTTTTGGTTTCATCTTGGTGATATCTTTGGTGTTTAGCGATATGTTTTGTCATTCTTTCCCACAGATCTTTATTTTTACTAGATTTCTGTCAGAGTTTAGTCCAAAAAAGTCGATATTTCCTTGCAGCCAAAACACTGCACAAAAGGAAGGTAACAGCAGGGGATGTAAACATTAATGGCTTCCTCTTCGGCTGAGCTGTGTTCGTTAGCTTAGCCTCTCGTTAATGTGTAGATGCTTGCTTCCTTTAGCCTGCTGATATGTTGTAGTCTGGTAGAAAGAAATAGCACCTACATGAAACTGCTACCGTGATGCACTGGGGCCCAACAAATACTTGACTTTGAGTGTGTCCTCTTGAGTATTACTTTGAGTTTTCTTTTGCCTTCCTCAGCTTATTTTCGCAGAGCTGGAGTTCCCTGATGGAGCAAACATATTGAACACACTGATTAAATTGAATCAGCTTTTTGCTCCATATGGCTGCAGACGCTTTTCCATGTTTCGGTAACAGCGCTGCCAAGTTCAGCTGGAGATTCACAGCCACGAGCAAATACAACCCACCTCTTGGAAAAAAAAAATCACAAAGCACATTTTGCTGCGCAGAATATCAATGCACGGTCTGCAAAAGGGACGGGAGGTGCGAGGGGAACCTGCAATGTGTGAAAACAACAGACGGATTCATTGGGAAAAGCCACCACTGTGTAATTAACATCTGTTATCATAATAGAGGTCAAGCAGGAGAGAATACACAGAAAAAGCCCAGCTTCCCCTAATCTGACTGAATCCCTCCTTTCCAAAAAAATACACCCGGATGAGACGAGGGCCGTCACATCATTTTACACAGACAATGTGTGGCGTGCAATCACCATCATACTCCAAAGTGTATCTTTCTCACCAAGCGCCGACTTCTAGTGGGCAATACAAGACTATTATCACGGCAGACGGTCAGAGCATTTCCCCCGCGGCCGAACCGCCCATCTATCTGTGTTTCCAGATAATATGACAGCTATGATCGGCGGTTAATGGCCAGTGGCGTTTTAGTCATTTCACTCCTCCGCGTTCCCTTTTTTTTCTCCCTCTTTACTTCCACTTTTATCCTCTATCATTAACCCTGCTAGAGAAGTGTGACTGAGTCATCCCACCTGAGAAAACCTTTCTCATGAAAAGAGATGGCGCCCACTCCCGTGTGTTTTGGCGGACAGAATCAAAATCACCCACAGTTATCAGAGAAATATTGTGAAACATATTGTGCTTGTGCCTGGATCCAGTCCCCTTCAAATGTTTTTTTTTTCTTTTTCTTTTTGTGCCATAGATGTCTGGGTTCATCTTGCGTCACTGGACGGATAACCAACAGGATTTTGAGGGTGGGGTCGGGGTTCCTTCGCGCTGTCATCTTGCGTATTCTTCTACGTCACATCGCCTCTGTGTCCAAATGATGCATTCGTGGACGTAGCTGTCACATGAGCACCCATGTTTGGTAGTTTCTGAGGAGGAGACGGATGCCTTTACAGTTTTATTTCATTTTTTCGCTTGTTTTATGTCACACAATATTGAATGTACAGCTGCTGGTCATTACAAACCTCTTTCCAAGCCTGCAGTGTACAACCATTTATCATTTTCTGCTCTTACATCTCCCACGAGGCACCCCTGTCAGTCAGAGGACACCTGGGGGGTACAAGCCAAAAAACACAGCCAGTGCTTCTGACCCTGAAAATAGAGGTCGTAGCAGCTTTACATATTCCCCTCAGTGCGCAGAGACGAGGCCCTACAGAGAAATATATCAACTCTAGCGTCGAGGTTCAGCCGTCGCAGCTTTGGTAGATTATTGTACTGTAAAACATGTGGCGCCATCGCTCATGGATGTACCTCATATGTCGTGGCTGAGTGCAGCCATCTTGTTTCTTCCAGGAATGAAATCACGCTCCAGGCAAATCATGACTGTGGCAGCATGACGTCCCCACCCCTCCACATCGAGAGGGGCTGTCTGTGCCCGAATGTGCTGGATGGGGTTTGGTTTATAGGGTCCTGTTTTCTGGATTCCCCCAGAATACATTACACCCCCACCTTCCCCCCTTCCCCTCACTACCACCAACCCCCCTCCTGCGTTTTAAGCCTACGAGACTATTATCCAGCAGCCCCCAGTAAGTTCTTATCAGTGGCAACCAGATGGAGAGCGCACCAGCAATACCTCAAGACTTGTTGATCGAGCGGCGCTGGCAGGAAGCCTGTCATTGTAGAGCGGTTCTGTGGTTTCAGATTAGCATCTTCGCCCCTTTTTTTAAAAATCTATTTTATAATTGCCAAGAGAAGTCTCATTAACGGCTATTATATCATTGGCTGGATTTATTTGTCAGCGTGGACAGCTTGAAGGGTTTTAAAAGAGCGAGATTTACACGGCAAACACAGCGATTCTGTCTGAGGTTTGTTTAAACATGTGTCTATCTTTTTTCCGATCCACGACTTGTTCTCAGTATGCATATTTAAAGACTATAACAGTGGGAGCTTTTTGTTGTTAACCCGTCAGATTGAATCTAATCAGCTGCAGAAGGGCAAACTGTGCATTGAGGGGTGTCTGCATGATGCGTCTGGCCACAAACAATAGAACATGACAAGCGCGAACTGGATACAACACTGTCCTCTAGTGCCTCGCACCACCAGCACCCACTAAAGCAACCCTGCTGTCATCCAGCGGTGTCATGAAGCTAATAAGCACGAGGATCTGGCACCAGCTCGGAGAACAAAATGTCTGTATGTGTTTACGCTGAGGTAAGAAACTGTTGTTCGACTGCACCACGAGCCATCTGCAGCAAAAAGGACAGGAATAGGCATCCACCAGTACGCAGACTGCCGCCCCCCCACCTCAATTCTACCACAGGGGGAAATACCCATAATGCACTACTTGATGCTTTTGTATTGAATTGGCTTCGCATTGGTGCTCTGACCCACTTTTTCAGCCGGCGAGCAGGTTATTTTAAGATTTTCATTAGCGAGAAGACCAAGGGCAAAAAGGAAAAGGTGAAGAGGCTCAGACACACTCTCGGACCGAGTGTCCGTTCATTTTTAGGAATTCAAATCAGTCCGTCTGTCTGTCTGTGCAGCCTGTGTGTCACAGGAAGTGTTGCCTTCAAATGTAGGGCAAAATATGAGTAACTCTGACTCCTGATATGTCGTCCCAGAGTTATGAAGATGTCATTTTGGCTCAGGGGAATGTATCATCCAGTCAGAGCTCGATCCCGTCACCACTACTGTTAAAAAACACAAGATGCACCCTGCAGACATGCTCATGATATAAAGTCATTTAAATAGCAGAGGTAACATGGATCTCTATCAGAGGGCAGAGCTGATCATCGTTAAAACCAGACTCTGTTTGATTTGTTTTCAAAACGGGAAATTATAATCACATCACGTTACAATCCGCTCACATATGGCCAATAAAAAAAGTGAATTACACATATAAATAGCTACAAATTGTTACATAGAGCCCCTTTAATACCACAAAATGTTGTCACTTTGGACAGAGACTGGCCAACTAAGCTAACAGTCGTGTGGCTGCAGCTTAGCTTGGCACATAGTGGAAACAAAGGGAAACACATGGACACACTTTTTTTTTTATTCCTGTCAACCTAAAGTCCCCCTCTTGTCAAATATGTGACTTTTCTTCTTGTTCCTTGGATTGGATTTAAAAAAAAGAGGCGGGCCTACAGGCATGATTTGTGACATCACAGATGGTTTGGAAGTCGATCCTGGTCCAATATTCAGCATACAAGGTACAAGGTGGTTTATTCGTCATTATACAACACAGCTGCATAACGAAATGAATGTCTGTAAACTCCTTCATGCTGCACAGATTACAGAACATATATACAGTTATTAATATAGAAATATACACCAACATGTAGTCATTTGACATCTGGGAAACACTGTCCATCAACTTTGACTGTGTGTGAGCACCAAGCATCGATGTTATAAACACAGAGTCCACCTCTCCTCATCCAGCTGTAGTCCTACGCTCTGTCGGCTCAGAACACGGTCCGCCTGTCGAGTGCAACAGCTCGATCCGAGGTGTTGTGGTGGAGACAGGTATCTAGTCCTACTTTGTCTACTTCCTTTTCCTGTGACCAGACATTAGCCAGGAGCATCCTTAAACCAAGCTGGATTAGCATGGCTCTTATTCCAACTCTCCTCCTCCATTTTTAGGGTTTTCATGTGGTAATTATGTTGTTTTTTCCTGCAAAAACAGCGTATTTCCATGTATGCTTTTATATTTATCATCTTTAAGGTGAGTCCAGGCAGGAAGTCACTGCGCCCGACTGAGCATGCTGTTTCCTTTTGTTTTGTGACATTTCCCAAAATGTCAAACTATTTGTTCAAAACAAGACTGTACTTCTTTTGTCCTTAAAACAGAAACTCATAAATCTGACAGTCATGACTGGAAAATAGGTATGGCAACGACACAGAGACCTGCTCTTTACATATAATAAACATGCTGCTACATTTTCACAAAACAAATCTGTTTACCCTGATTTAATGCCATCAGAAATCTGCTGGACAAACAATAAGCAGCACACCTGGCTACTCAATGTCCTGCACTAAGCTCAGTAATTGCGAAAAAGTGACATTACAGTCAGTGTTTCTCAAACCGAGAACTATTTCCCCCAGAGAGCATAAAATCAATTGCTTAAGTCTGAGCTCTTTTGCTCCATTACAAGCCTTGTAATCCTTTATATAATATGTCTAAGGCCTTTTATTACTCAGCAGGTTGGGCACACACTGTCGGTATAACAACAAAACATAACCCCGGCCCATTTCAACTCGCCAGTTCAAACACATTTTACTTGCACCATTAAGAGGGTGATTGGTGGTTATTACAAGCTCCTCTCTGTGAGAACGTCCAGATGCTCTTTTTTTGTCAAGGTCAGGATCAAAGCTGGACAGGGAAGAGGAGGAGGTGGAGGAGGAGGAGGAGGAGGGGGTTGATTTTGTACCCATCAGGCATTTGGAGCCCCCCCGGAATGACGTGGTATGCAACCAGGAAAGACACAAAATGGAGTCCCAGCTGGCCCCACACCAGTGTGAGTCAAAAGGCCAGGGGAGGAGGAGAGAATGCTTCAGGCTCGATTAGGCCCACATCCCATCTCCATCTTCAGCTCCGAGCTCCATCACCCCGAGTCATTAGCACCGAATCCACAGCTGCCACTCTGGAGGCTGAATTTTGTTGCCCCCTTTTTTTTTTAGGGTGGCCGTGTGCAGAAATGAAATAGCCATATACCTCGAGAACACCCTGTACCTTACTCTCAAGTGTCCTTTTTCATTTCAGGATTTTCAGGAAAGCTGCCGTCACGTCTCGTACTGGCGACGAGGAGAGCGGGAGTGACATTTGCTCGCCTCAGGAGGTGGGAAGAGATGAGATACACCCACCCTTTTTTTTTCACCTCACGCTGCTGAGCAGACCAGCATGCACCTGTCCCCTCTGGCTGTGAACAGGCGGAGTGAAGAACTTTAGGTCACTCGCGGTCGCCTCTGCTGGCACGAAACGTTTCTACACCATCCAAAATCTTTTTCTTTTTGGGGATGAAACAATGAGACGGACAGAAAAGAGGAAGGATGGAAGAAGTGATAGGTTAACGAGAGACGACTGAATGAGTTCATAAGAGAAGAGGGCAGGAGGTTAAAGGGGGAGGGGACGGACAGATTGGGATGTGATAGGATAGGCAGATAGCCGGCGTGAGAATGGGGAGTGACAGTGACAGAGTCCCATGCAAAGATAAACAGCCCGGGTGCAGCCCCTGTAATGGCTTCGCACAAGTAATTTGTCACTCCACGTGGAAAGCAAACAGCGGGGAAGGCAGTGGCGACACTTTGCACTGACACTTTCCGTCGCCCGAGGATGTCTAAGCTTCCCCATCTGTCTGCACATGTGGCGCTGCCCATTCCTCTGGTCAAGCAGCAGTCGGCACGATGAAATGTTGGCATTTCACATTTCTGCAAACGGATTTGTACGTTTCATATGTGTCATATCAGCATTTCTACATTATGTCATACCATGTTCACATTACATGTACATGACGGTGGATTGTCCTCACTCTAACCGCAGGTGGGAAGTAATGAGGTACAAATACGTGTCTTTACTTCACTTGAGTGTTTGTCTGACAACTTTTTTCTTATCCTCCCTACATTTTAACACAAATATCTGACCTTTCTACTCCTTACATTTTCAAAAGAGGCTTGTTGCTTTAGTTGTAATGCATTTGAAGGGAATCGATCATTTGTATTTTGCATCATTGCACGCCGCCTTCCCAACATCACACTGCTTTAACCTAACAATGCACATCGAGCACAGCGGACGTAGCGAGACGAAACGAAGTAAGAGATGTAACAAGATGGAAACTGACTCAGAGGGAGACTTGAATGGGGATAAAAGGCACGTTAGTGTCTCGTATCTCGCTGTGCTCGGGACCTAACCGACCATGAACACAGCGTTGTCACAACATAAAAGTGAAAGTTGGACCTAAAGAAACGTTGAGTTGGAACACCGACATTTATTCTGATGATTGGGATGTCAAAAATTGATTGTTGTGTTGATTTGGTGGTATTTTCTTTATTTGATGCTACTGTTTTACTAATTTACCAACCTGGGATTAAGTGATGTCGACACCTTGAAAGTAACCTTGAAAGGTTACAGATTCAACAGCTCTATAAAAGGTCATGTGCAGTAGTTTGATATGATAATGCATTGATAAAGCACACTTAAAAAACAAAGGCAACACAACTCAGATCTGTGTATGAACAGTGTTTTTTCATTTTCATTTGTTGGCAGTTCAGAAACATTAACACACTTTGCATCAAATGCAGTTTTTTAAAATCGCTCTGTTCAGTTACAGCATAATGAATCACAGGTTAATGTCAACAAAAGTTATTTTCACAAAGTCCATGACCATGAATCACACCCTCATCAAAAACTAGGTGCTGGAAAAAAGAAAATCCACCATTTTGGAGTAAATGACAAGAGTAGTGATCATAAATCTAACATGTGAGCACTGCCATCTTGTGGGTGTTTCTAACACTACACACACTCCTGCTCTTAAATAAAAAAACATAATCATCACCATAATTTTCCATTAGTGAAAGCAGCTGTGGATAATTTTTATGGCTATAAAGTACAAAATATACATCCTAAATGTGTTGAAGTGGATACTGAAATGCATATACTGTAAATAATTACCATGTTTGTTCCCCTTGACACATAATTCAATCATAAAAAATGCAAAATTTGCTACATTAAACGTCTGAATCCAGCCGTTCAGATTGAGGGAAAAACAAACAGAAGAGCATAATTTTGTGAAGGCAACGAAACTATCATCAACCTATTAAAATGCTCTCTGCAGCGCCCCCCAGCTGCGGCAGGTGAGAATGCAATATCCTCGGCCTTTTCCCTGAGATGGGCAGCAGCTCGCCGTTGGCTTTCATCTGGTCTATTTTCCTGGACAGGTCGCTGTCGCTGTCGATGACCAGGGTGCACCTTTGGGCGTAGCTGACCAGAGTCTCTTCTCCCTGGCGAAACATGCCCACCAGGGGGACCATGTCTATGCCGGCCAGATGGAGCTCAGCGATCGACGCCGTGTTGGCGATGGTGTTGCGGTCGATTCCCAGATGACGGAAGGCTTCGCTCATGCTCTTCTTCTTGATGAAGGCTGACAGGACTTGTTTGTAGCGGTGGATGACGTACTGGACACCGGTGGCTGGGGGAAAGAATGACAGGGCATGTGAATTAACAATGAGTACTGTGGTTACAGTGTAAAAATATTCATACTCTTCTTTAGCAAGTGCAAAAAGGGATTCAAGTTTAAGGGAACAACTTAAAAAACTTTAAAAGAAGTGTTTTTTCATGTGCTAATTGTTAACATTGTCGAACTTATAGACCGTCTTACTTTCCGATGAACAACAGTGGAAACAAATTTATTTTACTATTTGTATTTCTTACACATCTTGAAGAGAGAGGTAATCTACTAATGTAACATTGCACAACCATTTTATAGCTGTATTTTATACGAGTAAAAGTAGCACAGTGTAGAAATTCTCTGTTATAATTAATGGCCCCGCATTCAAAGTTTTAATTAAGTAAAAGAGCTGGCATCACAATGTTCTGTAAGTACCAAACATAAAAGTACTCATTATGAAGAATGGCCCATTTTATTACTGGATTATAATTATTGATCAATGAGCAGTAATGTTGTAGCAGGTGAAGCTAATTATAACCACTTCCTGTGCTGTCAAGAGGCTTCATCTGCAATAATCAGCATAATTAATTAGTTGTCAGATAAATGTGGTGGAGTAAAAAGAACAATATTTCCCTCTGAAATGTAGTGGAGCAGGAGAAAAACGTACAATGGAAAGACTCAAGTATAATACGTGGTGATGATAGGATTGTTTTTCATAATAGGTAATGAAACAGGTAATGACTTGAATAATCTGAGAAAAACACATTGTCAGCTAGGATCCATTAAAGGGGCACTATGTTGTTTTAAAGAAGAAATCCAAACTCAGCATTTTAATATTTACAACATTAATGAGGTCATAATACAAAGTCATTTTCCATGACTGAATAAACCAGCTGTTCTCAGAGGAAAATAAGGTCCCAAGAACACTGTGTGAAGCTAGAAAGGTGGCAGGGTCCGCCATATATAAACAAAGTGAAACAGTATGAAACTGTGTTGTCCTTTAAGGTCAGTTTGTTTGATTTTAGTCAATGAAGATCTTCCCCAAAACAACATAGTGCACCTTTAAAACTGTCTTCATTTTACAATCCAGTACACAAAATCTTAAGTAGTAACTAAGGAACGAATGAGGAATGAATCAATAATTAACTGCTAGTTACTGAATAACTCTGAATCAAGTCCTCTATAATAGATAATGACAGGTAACAAATGAACAGACATATACCTTCTGATATATTAACTATCTGCTGATTAGCTGCTAGATATATTTAAATCCACATAACGATAATTTGCTTATTGTTCCAGTTTAACGCTGAATAAGGTGCTAAATGGCATTTAACTTCATTGTTACGTCCATATTCATTGCTATTTTTGTCCCCTAAAGTGAAGTTTTGTATCCTTCATGATTATTACGTCCACCAAGGAGGTTATATTGCCACCCGTTGGTTGGTTTGTCAGCAGGATTACACAAAAACTACTTAACAGACTTCCACGAAACTTGGAAGGAGGATGTGTCTCAGCCCAGAATAGCCCCCATGAACTTTTGGTGCTGATGTGAATAAAGGGACTGATCCAGGAATGTTTTTGCCATGAGTTATTAATCAGTATGCATTATTACAAGTGCTTTCTTAGTTTTGGCCGCTAATCATCATGGAAAAACATGGGAAATGACATAAGAAGCACAACAAGAGGAAGGTGTAAAAGATTTTATAGAACGTCAGAGGAGTCCTGCATCGTCATAGCAAAACTACACATCAACACTAACAGTTAGAAAAACTTCTTCTGTACAGGAACATAATATATTCAAACATTAATCAGGCTACACATAAATTCACAGTTAATACATTTATAATTAAAACTCTAAATAAAAAATATGAGCTGTTAATGTAACCTTACTGTAAAAAAAAACCCAAACTAATATCTTTTGGGCCTGTTGTATATTTCTAATAATTTCCCAGCCAGCTTCATCTCCTCCACCTTCCCCTCCAAGCAGTCCTGAAATATTCTGGCTTTACAGCGGTTGGAGAAGGAGCACAGGGTCTCCCCTCTGCCCATTGTGGCCCGCATGTCTTTATATGCAGCAGTGTCCGCGGCGTTTAGCTCCGAAATCGGGGCTGTGTCCACTATAGTTTTTCTGTCTACGCCCACCAGATCGTAGGCAGCAGACTTGGTGTGGCCTTCCTTTACCACCCGCAGTACCCGCTGATACCTTTCCATGGCCTCTTCTGGGGTCAAGACTGAAAGAACAAAATAGCCAATATGTTATCAGGGTTATTGTGTTGTGTGACAAGTTTGCTGTTGCCTTCAAAACATTCTGTCATGGCTTTAAAGTCTTCAGCCTCTCAATTGAAATGTTTTGAAAACAGGAAACCGACAGGACAGTCAAACAGTCCAGTGTATCTTTTATTGTCCTGAAAAAGGATGTTTGTGTTGCAAGGCACATACATGACAGTCAGAACAATAGCACAAACACAGTACAGACAATTTACACATGGCATTTAAAACTATACAATGTGGACAGTGCAGGAAAAACTGCTGAAAATATTAAAAAAACAAACAAAAGTCTGTTCAGTCAAGTCTTTGTTTGTATCTCCCAATCAAAAATCCCAGCATCCCTTCAACAGAAATGGCTGCAGACCTCAGGGTGTTGGAATATATGCAACTAATAGCTACTCGTTTTCCATCTTTACAATATCCTCCATAAAACATCAACAGTGCAGAGGCCTGAGGTAGACAAATCTGTGACGGCAGATGCTTGCCACCTAGTGGCCACCTATAGTCAAGGACTTTACAATTAATGTCCACACCTGCTGACCAGGAGGAAGTTACATGTTTGGATATTATATCATTCAAACAGGAGACTGTTTGCCTTCAAAGTGCAGAAAGGACAAACAGTCTCCTGTCAGTGATTGGCTCTCTGTCTGGCACGTGTGACAAACTAGGGTTGTTCCCAACTAGTGTTTGGCGATATGTCATCAGCCACCGCCACACTATCAATCCGTGGTTGTCCTTACCTATTTGAAGCTAGAAAGGTGGCAGGGTCCGCCAAATATAAACAAAGTATACATTTAATGAATGAAATTGTGTTTCAGGTCAGTTTGTTCATCCAGTTTATTCAGTCATGAAAACAAATTGAGTTTGTTTATTGTTTATTTAAAAAATCAGTCGTCTGATTAAAATGTCTTCCTTAAAACTACGTAGTGCACCTTTAATACATTACTGGGAACACCACTTTTCAACATCAGCCTTAACTTGTTACTGTAAAGCTGTTTTGTAACCTTAGTGCACTTTTCAGACAGACTTAGCTAATGTTAGCAAAGGTGGCGCCAAAGTTTCTGTTAAGTGATTAACGTTAAGGTTAAGGGAAGGAATTTTTACATTCAAAAATAAAATAACAATGTACTTACAGGATTGTAACTTCGTCGTTTTTGTGGAGAAGATGACGTGGTGCAGGTTGCTTTTTGCAGACTTTTTCACCGGTCACCGGTTCCATCCCACCCAACTAATGCCGGCCCCCAGGACCGGCGGCGCCGGTCGCCCGTACAGGCTCAGTGGCGAACCGTGGTATTGCAAGTTATGTACAGTAATTCCTTTGGTGCCAAAAAGACTATTTCTCCAAAGGGAACAATCGCATACATAAATCTTTTATGTGACAAAATATGTAAACTACATGTATAATGCCTTGTAACAAAGATGAGTGTGATGTAACAGAGGCACATTTTGTAGTTTACTAATGAACTATCGTCCAAAATGACTTCAGTGCACTGAGACAATAAACTTCACTGGGAATTTAATAGTTATAAATTATCCCAGGTATCTTTTTTTATGCATTATGTTTGGTAAAAAAAAAAAAAAGTTGTCATATCGGCACATATCAGACAACATACACTGATTCAGATATATCTAGTATGATATTGGTTATTTGAAAGGGTTAAAATGCTTTATTTTGGTACGACTGGTATGTGTTCCATTCTGTTTGCTTTTGTCAAATAGTAACTAATGGTTAGATAATCATTAATTACAGATGCTTCACTAGTACTGCTACTATGTAGTTATTTGTCAATTGCTTCGGGTGATGGTTCATTTTACTTTGGGGGCAGTGAAATGGTGTGAATGTGTAAATTGTCTGTACAGCGTTTGTTATTGTTCATTTGCACGTTCCTTGCTGCAACATAAATGTCCTTTTTAGATACTGTGAAGTAATGTGATTACTTTTAATGGGTACTTCTAACATTTTTCTAACATTCACACTATACACACACACACACACACACACACACATCGTTGTTACACATATTAACATAAACATATCCTGAAATAAGTGTTTCAACAACAGCTGGTGATTAGAGAACCACGCTGAACATGAACCCTAATAAGCAAGTCGTGGATGAACTTTTGTGTAGAGTGTTTAGGGCGTTCTTTAGCCGTGGTTAACACGTGTTTTACCGGTCATATCATTAATCTAATCAGGGGATTTCAACACATTAATATAAAGTGAACTGTAGTGTCAGTTTCCTGTTATTGAAACCTTTGAGTTGAGAGGCTGAAGACTTGTAAGCCACGGTGAAACGCTTTGAAGGCAACCGCAAAATTGTCACAGAACATAATAACCATCATAACAGCTATTCTGTTGTTTCAGTCTTGACCCCAGAAGAGACCATGGAAAGGTATCAGCTGGTACAGGATGATCTGATGGGCGTAGACAAAACAACTGTCATAGACTTTGCCACAATATCAGAGCTAACTGCTGCATATAAAGAGATGAGGGCCACAATGGGGAGAGGGGAGATCCTGTGCTCCTTCTCCACCCGCTGTAAAGCCAGAATTGTGCTGGATGGCTTGGAAGGGAAGGTGGAGGAGATGAAGATGGCTGGGAAATTATTAGAAATATACAGCAGGGCCAAAATATGATGTTTTTTGTGTGTTTGTGTTTCAATTCTAACTGTATCAACTGCCAATTTATGTGTCACCCTATTAATGTTTCAACAAATGATGTTACTGTAAAGTCAGGTACAGTTGGTGTTGCTGTGTGTTTGGTCCTGTTGTGCTTTTTTTTTGTTCTCAGTCTTTTCATTTTTTCTTCATGATTAGTCGCCCAAACTAAGAAAGCACTTTTAATTATGCATACTGATTAATAATAGTCAGCTGCTGAGGGTGATGGTTCACTTAACTTGAAGGTTTGTGTGTTTTTATGTGGATGTAATCGCCATAAAAACACACTAAACTAACGTTTGCTACCTTTATAATAATAAGGTTTGATTATTACCTCTCTTCCTGCTGTAGTCCTTCCCTTTCTTCGATCTTTTCTTGTCCTTATGATGTTTCTTCCTTCTGTGTTCACTCGAGGCCGCTGAAACTTCGGATGACTCCGACCCCTCGGAGCCGCTGTCACTGCTGTCAGAGGAACTACAAGAAGCTCTTTCTCTCTTCCGAGATTTGCTTTCTGACTGCTGCACTTTGCTGGGTCTCGGGGCTGTGTGGAAAAATGATACAAATGGCGTGAATAAAAGCAGTTAAGCGTAAATATAATAAAGTCAAACATAGTCTGCAGCTTCACTTTGGACACAAACCTTCGGTCACTGGACTGGGTGACGCAAAAGTGTGAATGGAGCGGTTACTCGTGAGGTTTTCGATCTGGCTCCTCAGGAACTTGCGGTCCTGCATCAGGTCCTCCACCTGTCGCTCCAGAGCAGCGATGCGCTCCTGTTTGCTCTCCAGCATGCACTGGAGCTTAGTGATGGTCAGCAGCACCCTGGGGGGCAGGCTTTCTGCATGTGAGGCAGCTAGAGGAAGACAAGACAGGAAGGTGAAGAGCATTAAAACACACAACTTGAAGATCCATTATGTAAAATTATGTATATTCTAAGAAATGTATGTAAGCTTTTTATTAGAGTGCTCTTACCAGACATGGCGCTGCTGGGTGTGTTGTCCTGCACTGCATCAGCTGAGGCTCCTGACTGGAAGTTCTCCCACTTGATGATGCGCAGTTCGTCTTGTTCCTGCTTCAGCCAGGCCGGAGAGGTCATCCTGTCTTTGCACCTCACAGAGCTGGAGTCGATCTCGAGGCAGGGGGAGTAACCTGAAGGCTCCTGCTGCCACACAGATGACATCCCTTCAAACCTGGGAGAAACGGAGGTCGTTTGTATGAGTCACGTCACCTACAAGTACTCACAGTTCAAGAGAGTCAAGAAAGATTTTAAAGACTGGGGATGACATCACCTCAAACAGAAAGGCCTAATCACACAATTCTACATAAAACTCATGAGATACAGATATTATAAACTAATATTTGGCTCAGTGTGCATTAATGCGTGAGTTTGGCTTAAATGGGAATTTATTTATGCTTGAGTTACAGCATCATTTCACATGAACTGCTGTCACTGGATATTAAAATAATAAAGCATCAGCCTTACTTCATTTCACTGCAATGGAACATCAGGTCGTTAACATGCCCTAAAGACAAAGACAAAATGCAGCAAGCTTGAGGCATAAAGTATACATAGCTGATGCTTTGAGACATGTTTTTCAAGATTTTTGTTATTTAATCTCCTGAGATTTATATTCATTTTGCCAATTACACAAACTAGGAGCCAATCAGAGTTTACAGTAAAATACTTATCCGCAAAACAAAAAAATACAATGCAGTCAATGACTCAGTGAGGCTCTAGTTAAAGTTTTAAGTAGGATACGTTAATGGGAAGAAATCATGTGTGAATAGCATCAATTCATGCATGTAAAACTTAATGTATATGAATTGAAAGCAGCTAATAAATGCTCATCTAAATACATGAACAAAACACTAATTGATGCAAAGACGGAGGTGTTTTTGTCATTTTAATAACAGAATTGATATTCAGCACGTCCTCCTGCAATTAAACCGATGACACATCTGTTGAATATCAAAATCTTCATTAACAGTGTTCAGCGTTCGTCTTCCATGACATTAGCGTGTTTGTGGCTCTGCAGTTGATGCGGTGAACTGTCTATTAATGATTGATTTTAATACTGCAGCAAAACATGCTTCACCTTTGTACTGAAAAACTAAATAACAGGGGACAAAGCTGATAGCGAGTGACCTAATAATTTATTAATCCTGAGCCACATGAGTTCATGATATATGACGCATTTATACATTCATTAGAACATGATAAATCATGCATTAGTTAAACATTAATTAAAAATGAGCGGTGGACCACAGTTTATGCTTGTGTCCTAATTTTACTTTCGAAACCAGGATTATTCACACCATCATTACTTGATGGTGTGAATAAAGAAGTGTTGATATGTACTTCATTTCATTATACATGTCAGAATTAGGTGATAATGTCTGTGATGTAGAGGAAGTGAGACCCTTTTTCTTTCCTCACTAATTCGACTTCACGTCTTCCTTATCTACCACACCACAAGGAAGTTGTTCAACATTTTATCTTCACAGGATTATTAAACCAAACAGCTGTCTGTGCATGTAAACATAAATGACAGCGTCTTCTGCAGAACTTCAGTTTCATTGGAGAGGTTGCAGAAGCGTGATGAGACATGCACCGTGTAATTTACAAGATTTTGAAATGTGTGCTTGGGTTTCTGTTTCATCACGACAAACTCTGGGAACCCACGACAGATTACCTGCTAATGGATGAGTTTCATTATGAAGCCAAACTATCAGAATTTGGATTGTTTCCCTGTTTACCTTACTCTCACATTTAATTGTCTGCCACTGTCACAAAAATCTGCAGCCTTGCAGCATATCTGTCTGCTTTCACATCCCTGTTATAGACTAAATTATTTGATAAACTCATGCTTTTGTCCTGTATTGTTGTTATTTGCAACTGTGATAATACCACTTAGAAGGAGCTTTATTATCGTGGCCAAACGGTATAAATATTATTGAATATGCAAGAATATAATCCTATCAGTCAAATTCATCTTTTACTTTGTTGACTGTGTGTTTTGTCTCTTTTTGGCAAATAAATTTCACTCAAAAGGAGCTCGAGCCATAACTGCACAAAAGCGTACAAAAAGAACAATTACATAAAGGAACAGTGAAAAGGCAGCCAGATGATCCGATGAAGATTCACAAGGCCTAACATCTGGATTATTCACACTATATTATCATACGTGTTTTATTAACACATATGATCAATATTGTTATTGTCAATACCGATATATTGCGACACCTCTCCTGGAAACACTAAGTGGTGGGAAAGTTGTCTGTTGCCGCATTAAGGGAGACAGAATTTTGCATCCTAGTGGGAAACACTATAATATGGTTACAAAACACCTGCTTTAGTTATGCACATTTTAATAAATTAACATGGCATGACATTATCATGACTAATGACCAAGTCACTATGAGTTTATGTGATTAATTTATGCTTGATGGATCATTAATTCATGTATTTAACTCTAGGTTTCAAGGTATATCTTGGTATGAAGACTGAAGGTTATCGTATTGTGTATACTTGCTCATCTACAGCATTAAATTCTACTGATTACTGTTATTAAAAATATATATATTTCAAGTTACATGTCTGTCAGGAGATTATATTTTATAAAATTATAATAAACCCCTTCTGTTTTTATTCCTTCAAAGGCCAATGTATCAGATAACAATGTTAGTAATTGCATAATACTGTGTACAGTGATATAATCTGAGATGGTTATCCTATGGTGAAAACCTCCTATGATGATAATGACTTACAGCATAACACAAATTAATCTCAATGAAATGTGAAGCTATTTTTCTAAACTGTTACTCAGATATAAACATGTTCATGTTGCTGCATAATCCAGTGGTCTTTGTTTATGTCACATTTACAAGTTAAGCTGTAGAGTTTTAATCTATTCTATTATTATGTTAACTTGTGGTTTTTGAAAGAAGTCGACTGTGTCAAGATTAGATTATGATGCATGAAACCAAAAACCTAAAGTGGGTTCTAGCAGCCAGTGACACTTATCAACATTACTAGAGATTGTCTCTGTTGACATGTGGGTGAGAATCGAAGCAGAGGATGCCGAGATAACTTGCCTTTTAGTCTTTCAAGCTTCAAAAACACCAGAAAAGGATGCATGATATGGATATTTTCCAGTTGGTATTGATAATAAACTGCTTGTAATGGCTGAAACAGACAAGATAATCGGTAATTTCACATTCCTAGATTTTTAAAAAGAAGTTTATAACCTGTAGTTTATTCACGCCTGAAGTTTAAGAAAGGCTTCCTTCAGAAAGAGAAGAAGAACAAGCGCAACACGCTGTTGTCGTGCTTGTTCTTCTTCTATCTGGACGATAATTTATTGGTCTCTATCACCGGATCCTACATTTCCCATATGCAATTCAACAGCATCTGTCATTAAATGCCCGCTTGGTTTCAAACCTCAATGGAGGCCAAAAACTGTTGAGCCTCGGGGCAAAAACTGAGATATACGACGTCCTTAACGTGAAAAATGGGTGGAGTGCCCCTTTAACTAACCACATAAACTCATAGTGGCTTTATCATTTCTTAATGGTGAGTAACAGGAATTCATGCTACATTAATAATGACTCATTAAATCATAATGAGTCATGCATTAGTTATGCATTCATCCAGCCTGTGTTTTGTAACCCTGGAAGGTGTCATGTAATATGGTTACAAAAGAAAAAGTGGTGCGTTCAGGTGCGTGAGTGCAACATGTCAGATATGAGACTTGAGATGCAGCAGCTTTATCTGCTTGTTTTTGTTGTTGTTGCAGGAAGTGGACATGAGTGTTTTCACTCCATGTTTCCATGGAGATGATGATGATGATGATGATGGGCTGTTTAACATGTGCATGCTGCAGCAGCTAAACACAATTAAGCAGAGAGTGCTGCAGTGATTAATCTGGTCCCCCCAACATCTGACACAACCAGTTAACATGCGCATTACTCTCATGGGAATTAAACCACCGCAGTGCATGAAGAAATGTGACATTTCTCAGGGCGAGCACATGAAGTAGAAACACTAATAAAGAGCTAAAGTCAGCAGGCCTGTTGTCTTTATCCCTATTGATTTTATTACACAGGCTATTACACAAATATAGCTGTGTTTTTGAATTATAACATGCTCGTACGGCATGACAGAAGTTACAGACCGCATGAAAACAAACAAAGGTGTCATGCTAAAGGCTAAAGGGCCGAACAATTTCTCCCTGCGGTGGTTTTAATTAGCTAGCTCCTACCAAGATGGATGCTAATGACTGTAATTAACCAGCAAAAAGGGAGAGAAAAGGAGCAGCAAAGCCGGTGAAACACGCCAGAAAACGTACCTTCGAGACAGTCCAGCGGATGAAACAGGTGGCGGGGATGTCCCTGTGTTTGTTTTCCTGTTCGCTGAGATGTCACTTCGTGTAAAAAGCCCCGTTTTGTCCAGAAACATCAACAGAGACGAGTGAAGAAATGCGAGGCTACAGGGGCACGTCTGAGGGGGGCGGGGCTACAGGGCTCCGACGCGTCACACGCTGCCTTCAGGGGCTCGACGGAAAGTCGTACACATCAAGACTATACTAAAGTGTTAAGAATAAGTTAAAATTCTTAGCATCAAGGTAATTCAAATGGCCTATACTTTAAACGCAACACTAATTATCACCACCTGTGGACTGCTGAAATAACGATGTGCACATTATTTTCACGTTTTGTGGGTTTACATGCACCTTGAATTTTTTAATTTGCATTTTTCCGACAGAACTTAAAGACAGCAAATGCTTAAAGAAAGGGGGCGTGTCCTTTTACAGACAGCTGTGTGACAGACAGATGTTTCCCTCTGACGTCCACAGTCTCCAGTGGTTGATGGAGTTTAAACTGGACAGCTTGTTTATTCAGTTATAGAAAACATAAATATTTTTGTTGAGTTTGTATTATTACTTCATTAATAATGTACATATTAAGATTATGAGTTTGAAATTTAATCTCCAAAACTACATAGTGCCCCTTTAAATTAAAGTAATAAGTATCAGTATCAAAATATAGGCCTACTTAAAATACCAATACCAAAAGTCAAATGTTAAATATTATATCACTTGGTTATAATCACTTGTGATTCATGCACGTATCATCAAACTGTTGGTAGCCTAAAGATGGAGTTAATTTAAACTGCTGTGTCAGTCAATATATACTAAGATATTATAATAATATTTTGTATTAATAATCTGAATTTATAAAGTAGCTACTGACCAAAAAGTGCAGCATTTCTTTCTGAAATGTAGTTGAGTACAAGTATAAAGTACAAGTACAAACACAGTGCTTGAGTGAATGTACTTAGTTACTTTCCATCACTGCTGAACAATGATTTTAGGATGTTATCTACGTTACGTGTGTCTTAATTTCATCTGTACCGCCGGATCAGGTGTTTTCTTGCTAAATTAGCCTGGTTTCTATTAGAGTACTCCGGCTAGCACATCCAGACTTCTCAAACTATGCCAAAAACCAGAATATTAGTGTGCCTGTAAACATAAAATGTCCATTCTGTCTGGTCTATCTCTGTGGACTCACTGATAACAATGTCTTTTTATGTGCATGACTTCATCAGAGTAAATAAACAGTCGGGGGTTGAATGAAATGAGACATGATGACGTTACGGGGAACTTTATTTGTTGTTAGACTACAATTCTTTGGCTATAGAGAGACAAACACAAGTCCAATGACCCGACTGATGTCCTGGTTGATGTTGTAACTATCTCACGTACTGTATCTACTCAGCTTTGTTCACAATAGTGGTCATTTTAACAAATATCAGCTGCCGTGTAGGGACACAGATAAGAGACATCAGATATTGAATGTTTATGGGTTTCTTCTCATATACCCTCTGGCCTACCTAAAACAGTAAACTAAATATTATTTATATATTAAACACTCTACTGTGTTAGTCATAAAATACAAAAAATGTATAACAAGGTGAGGTGTCATTTGAATTTGTCAAGTTTTTTTTCTATTTGTAGTAAAGGATAAAAAGGCAACATATTGTAAATCAATAAGCAACTGATAAAATATATATTCTCTTCTGCGAATCAGCTGTGAGGAACATGTATAAAATCCATTCGCGTCACATTGCATAGCCTTCATGATACATACTGATATACGCCCTCTTTGCAGACTTTCACATTTCTTCATTTATAAAGGACAAACTTCAAGCCATATGGAGTGATTGCATTAGTTTTTAACAGCAGTGACGTCACAGCGAACGGTCACTGAGTTTGGGGCATGGAGGGTGAAAGATAACAGCCCTGGGAGAAAAAAAGATCAATACACAAGTAGTACAGTAAATGCAGCAGCAGAAAGACACACTGAGGCCGACTTTTTTCCCAGCGCACAAAAATGTCTTATGTTTACAATTTGATTATCCTATCAGGCCTCAAACCACCTGATCAGATTGCATCGGTCTGACTGGAATTTGTAGAAATCTTGGTGCTTGTTTACAGCCACTGAAACTGTGTAAATGCTGGTAACGATGTTAAGAATTAGAGCTACAAATCGACATGATGAATAAATCCAGATTTTTTGTCATTTACGTCGGTGGAAAAGGTTTAAAAAAAGGGGAGCCAACTAACTCAGAGTTTGGACGACACACGAGCCAGGTGATTTATCACTTCCACCCTCCTGCTGCCTATATAATGTCACATGGAGACACTGAGTAGTATTAGTTTGTTAGACAGACGACAGCAGCGCCCTCAGTATGAACATATCCTGCCGTCTCTGCCTCCGTCATCCACGTCCGCCCCGCTCTCAGTGGCAGATGGCCAGGAGGAGGCGTTTAAAGTCGCCGCTGCACTCGTCCTTCAGGGCGTCCTTCAGGGACACGTCGTACTTCTCCAGGTACATGTCTTTGATGGTCTCCAGGTCGTACTGTCGACATTGAGAAGAAAAAAACTTACAGTACATTTTACATCCATTTGTATGAGAGGTCAGGCTTGGTGGATATTTATAAAAAAGTTTTATGTAATCTCCTTTAAAGCACTTTGAACGTTTCCTTCTTCTTAAATGAGCTCTAGAAATAAACTTGACGATAAAAAAAACAAGCAGTGCGTTTACATCCGCTGAAGTCATCAGTCGGCATTTTGCAGTAATTTGATTCTTTAAAATTGATGGTCATTTAGCCAAATGTGAAGCTAATTTTAACAGAATTGTCAGAAAATCAGCCGAAGAAAGTGCAAAAGTCTGTTGTGCAGATGTTGGAAGTTGATCGTCGAGGTGAGCAGTAGGTGGCGCTAACCCTCCAGGCAGGTGGCTTTACACAACAGGAGAGCACAATGAAATGATGTTATCAAAGGAGTGCCAGTCAAACTTTTAAATGGTGGGAAAAATTGTACAGGACATCTCAGAAATCTGACATTTCTGTGTTTCGTGTGTAAATTTGAAGAAGTCTCCTTCTTCCTCCGCTCACACTGCTTCTCTCTTCATCACATTGGAAGCTGCAGTGGAGGTTTAAGTCTCTTTTCATTGACTTTTATTGACGTTTATGATTTAATTCTTATATTCCTTTTTTATTTTTATTATATAGGAATTACTTTCACCCATTTTATGCATTTGGTTTACTACCTGTTTACAGTAAGTATTGAGAAGTACTGAGAAGCACATGTGTTGTAACTTGGTCACATGAATATTGAAACTAGATCTCTGCTGGAGAAAGATGATTTCTTGGACATGGATACAGGTCTGCGTGACAAAGACTTCCAACAAGTAAAAAAAAAACTTCTTTACAAGAAGTGGTGCATGTTTGTACTGAAATACTTACAGTCAGACTGAAACTGAAACTGAAATTAGCTTCTACAAGCAAATTTCCAGCTAAATATTAGACTATTTGTAAAATTCTGACACATTAATGCAAATCAAAACTCTGCAACGCTCCAAAAACAACAAACATAAAAAGGCTAGAAGGCACCATTTTGTCTCACTGATAAAATAAGTATGTCATTGTTTCTTCATGTGACCCAGTAAGCAAAAAAAGAAATATTGATAAAATAAGGTAAAGTGGTGGTTAGGTGTGAGGATTTTGGTGTTGAGCTTTAACCTTGCTCATCCCAACATATATTTGGCTCCACCTGTTGATCATTTAGAGCCGTTACCTCAGAGCGGCACACGATGATGCGAATGAGGGTGTCCTCGTCTGTTCCCGCTCCGCTCATCGCATCGTGCAGACGTCTGGCGAAGTAGAGCTGAGGGTT
Organism: Pagrus major; assembly: GCF_040436345.1. Taxonomy (NCBI): domain Eukaryota; kingdom Metazoa; phylum Chordata; class Actinopteri; order Spariformes; family Sparidae; genus Pagrus; species Pagrus major. The sequence goes on from NC_133233.1 coordinate 23,119,982, forward strand.
CTTGGCAACTCTCACTGAGGAGAAGAAAAGCTCCATCAGCTCGACACAGTCGGTTTAATCAACACTTTCCTGAAGCTCTGGCGTCGTCTATAAAACTTTACTATGACCTAATGTGACCAATACTTTATGTGTGTCAAGTGTTCATTACTTTAGGTCAGGCTGAGTACACCGCATTTTTAAAAAATCGAGACTTTGTATGTCCTTACCAAGAGCAATGTAGCATTTCTTCAGCGTCCCAGAGGTCTCATTATCGATGGCATCGAGGATTTCAGTCCCAGAGAGCTACGGAGAGAAAATAACTAGTTAAATCTAAGTACGGGCGACGCATCAAAGCGGTGACGTCTCATTTTCCAAGTCCATTAAGTCACCCAAAATATTTTTATACTGTGACTAGTGATTTACGTTTGAAGGAAGTGTAATTAAAGCCGCCCAAAGTGTATTTATAGAAATGAAAGTTTGTCTGCAGCTGCATGAGAACCAACAACACTCATCAAGGGTAATAATTGTAAGATACAAACCCCGATTAAGCTGAAGATGACATGTCAGGTCACATAAACCGATATACAGTGAATAGTGTTACCTGCTCATACATCTTGAAAGTGGCCTGAAGCTGCAGGTAATTTCTGGAGGCCAGGATGTAGCTGAAAGTGGACTCATCCGTCCCGAAACAACCCTCGCCGGCCTGCGACAAACATCACTATTTCTTAGGATTCATTGAAACGGATATGAGATTATTATGAATGTGTATTTCACGCTGAAGCAGTACCTCAAACAGGGAGGTGGCATCTTGTTCAGCCAGATCCTCATCCACATCATAGCTCTCATCTCTGGTGCCCTAAAAGACGAAGAAGAAGAAGAGTGAGATGACTTCTGCTGTGTGCAGTGCTGTGAGGCCTCTGCAACTAAATCTGGCATCAGTTTTACTAATGAGAGGGTGTTTGGAGGGAGGCCAGTGTGTGTGTGTGTGTGTGTGTGTGTGTGTGTGTTTATAGGGCATGATTGGGCAGAGAGAGAGAGTGAGCTCAATTTCAGTTCCACTGCAGACGGGAGGAATTTAGTTACTCAAGTGTAGCAGAAACCAAAGAGCACCGACCTCCAACAGAGCCATGAGCAGGTTCCTGACGTCCCCGCTCGTATCTCCCTCGATATCGGCCTCGAGATCACGTTCGTGCACTGAGAGAGCGACACAGAGTGGAACAAAAAAGGGTTAAATTAAAAAACAAGCCGTGCTGTTTATTTTAGGTCTCAGGATTTAAAACTTTCCCACTTTCCCTTAACCTCCTTCTCATTAAAATGTACAGCTACCCTACATTTTCAAGTCAAACAATGACAGATCAACATTAATTCCCCACAGGAAGTGCAGCACATCCATTAGTCTAGTAAACATGCACCTAAAAGATAAATAAATACAGTGGGGAGTGCTAAGCTAGCTCCAGACAGCTTGTACAGTGGCTAGCTTGATTAGCAGTAGGCTAATCCCACTGAGCCACAAATCAACAATCATAAAACAGCTGTGATAAAACAGAGCGAACACAGATGACGCTTCAACGAGGACATTTTGGAAAGTAGAATAAAGACATTGTCAATATTTGACCGGTCACAGATGAGACAAAATGGCGGATGTTAAACAGTAACTGTCAGCAGTGGTTGCTATAGTAACATGATGTTTAACTGACACCAACTCTGCTAGTGACACACTCATAGTAGTTAATGGGAAATACCACGACATGTTGTCTTATCGTCTCGCATCTTAAATGTGCATTTATTAATGTTAAAAAATTACAATTATCAATGTTTTATACAAGTAGCAGGACAAAATAAGTTTACTGGATAGAATAGGCTACATAACCAGGGGGCTACAATCATGCTAGCTAATGACAACCCTCCAACAACCTACCAAGCAGCAGGGCTGCCAACATGCTAGCTAACGACAACCAGCTAACAACCTCAGAAGCCAACTAGTGTGTTGCAAGCGCTGGCAGCACACAAACAAACACATTAACCTGGCGTCTTATCTTTGCTCCAGCCACTCCCCATTGAATTATTAACGTTGTGTACAGAATACCTTCCTACAAATGAACAATTAGCCTAAATTTGGAAGAATTATACCAATATTTCAACACACAATTCAAAGAAAGGATGAGAAATCACGTTTGTGTCAACATAAGATGGCTGGAAACCCTCGAGTACTGACAGCAGACAGAAGATGTTGGCAAATACAATCAGCTATCTGGTATCATAATGAACAGGAAGTTGCGGCAGGATGGGCCTTGACTAAACACAGTGTGACTGCACGTTACATCACTGAATAGCAGGAATAGCAGCGTATGTGCTGTAGGTCCAAGTGAGTCATAGCCATTTCCTAATAATACAAGGAAGGGAACGAGTGACCTTTAATAAGTGAGTGGGTGAGAGGTTTCATATCAGCTTACCTTGAAAGTAGCATTCCTTGAACATGGCGATGTCCTGTTGGGAAACGAAGAGTAAAGAGTCAGAATATTCTCCACTAAGAATGAATAAAGTATAGATAGTTTTTAAATTTGTGACTGACAGAGTTGGTGGCGGTGCAGAGGATCTCCACCAGGACGTCTTCGTCGGTGCCCGCTCCCTTCATGGCCTTCCTCAGCTCCTTCACGGCGTAGATGACGGGCGGGTCGAGCATGGCGAGGATGGCCTTCTCGAAGGTCCCAGACAGCTCGCTCTTCAACTTGTCCGCCAACTCCTGTCAAAACAGCTTGATCATAAGTAGCAGAAACAGAGGAGGAAAAGCAGATTTCATAACACATTTCCACTTCTTACTGAGCGGCACTCACATCATCGTACTTGTCGAAGTAGGCCTGTTTAATTTCCTGTCGCTGAAACGCACAGCGGTTCGCCAGGATGTCGATGATGGCCTTCTCGTCAGTTCCTGAAGGGGAAGACAAAACAGATTCAGCGAGATGATAAACAAATACGAGACAAATAAACATATTTACTGAGTATTTCCAACGTACCGAACCCTTTGCAGGCTTTGCGGATGGCCTTGATGTCAGCTACGGCATCAAAATCCTCATAGGGAAAGATTGTGGGCTAAAAGAAAACAAGACCATCGTCATATAGATGACAAACACAGCTGTCTGGTCACATCAAACTGATTAGCGTTTCAGTAAATGAAACTTTCAGGGGGATTCGTGAAGGCGATGCAGGAGCAGCTGGCAGATGGGGGGAGGGGAGGACCATGACACAATGCATGGGTTGAGGAATTCAGGGCCAGAAGTCTTTAAACAAACTTGGCAGGGGCCGTGTGAGTAACTGGGAGCAACCAAAGAGCAGAACCACTTCATCCGAGCCAATAATAGAAATGCTTAAATATACTTTTCTGGCCCGAGTCAGTGTTTGACTTCATCTGTTACTTCTCAAAACTTTAATAAAGCAGCATTTTTGGGGGATGTAGTCATGTTTTTGCATCCTGAAAATGAATTGGGATGATATTTACACTTTAAAATACCTTAAAAACTACTTTATAATTACAGATAAATACAAAAAAACAATAAAAATAAAGTCTGAAAGCCTTTTTTCATTGTGTTTGAAGTAAAACGATGAAGAAATGAACATAAAGGTACCAAAAAGATATACATCTGACAGAAATGGACACCCTCCCCCCCCTTTCAGTGCACTCATGAACCCTACTCTTGCATAACACACACACACACACACACACACACACACACACACAGCCCCACTCATTCATCTACACACACACTCAGACCTAACGGAGCTGTGATGAATTCCGCAGGGGAGTGGCCCCCTTTTTTCCTGTGCGTAAACCCAGACACGGAGCTCTGTCACACGGTGTCACTTCACGACGTTCATTTAAAGAAAAAACACAAAATATTACAAAATCTGAAGCCGTGACTCTCATTTCCAGTCAGAACTGTATAGATTCACGAGGATTTACGCACTGTGCGTAATGGCTGACGGGCGGACGGAGGCGCTGCAGCGCGCTCACATGGCCCGTAATGCGCAATAAAAGCAGTATGTGATTGGAAATGACGCCAGGATCAATCTGATAGTTTATCCTCGTGATTGGCTGGATTAAAAAATATTCAATCATCAACTCAAAAACAGCTGATTAATAAGATTTTCTATTTCTAATCATATTAATAAGCGGCGCGTCAGACGCAGACAGCGGTATCTACCTGACAGTTTCCCATGTTGAGGTGATCCGGTGGCAGCGGCTGATGTGTCGAACAGGGTCGCGGTTCGGTTTCAGTCCTCCTGAACAAAAACTGTCTGCGGCCCGGAGCAGCGCAAACCAGTATGTGACGTCACCGCGGACCGCTACCCCCGTCTGTTAACCGTTTGCAGCCTCGATCGCTGGACTGTAGTTTCCCATGATGCACCTGCAAGCAAGTGTTGATTCATGTGATTGTTGTGTCACTGACATCGGGAATGTGTCATTAGTTTAGAGATCATGTGCCTGAAACAGACTTTAACCCTACTGATAAATAAAATACACGTTTTACTCACAGACCACATTTAGTACAAAAAGGTTCCAGGTCCAAAACTGGCAGAAAATACATATTTATTAATATTATTTCCAACTTTCACATCAGTCCTGGTAACAACTACCAAATATTCATTAATTGTCAGGATTTAACACTTTAAAAAACAGTTTGTTTACATGATGCCACTGTTTTTTTAAAAGAAAAACACACACACAAAAATATTTTTACTTTCCATATACCTGATTTCTTATGTGTAAGAAAAATTCATTTTTTAATCCCTCTGAAACTGAATTTTTGGGATGGCAGCTGATGATGACGTCTTTTCAACACGGCTCAGTTCGATGCAAATAATTTCAGGTACTTTCTAAAATCTGGTTTCAAGACACATCGCTGGTTTTCATCACTTGTTTGAGGAAAACAGCACTCGATAAAGCCCAAATTGTGTTTCTTCTTCTTATTGGCTCCCAGTCGAGGCCAAATATGAATCATTACCAGATATATTTGAAGTAAAATGGTGCCTAATCTGTCAGTGTAAAGAGGCTTCAGCACCACTGAGCACGACAGCCTTGTGCACAACACTACAGTGTACACACAGCATGGACCAGATGACCCAGGATCAGACCAGAACTTCTTGGCATCCTTCATCCATATACTTTACTTTTTTAAAAGCATCCTTGAGAAAAGAGAAACAATAAATTAAATACATATTAAAGTGATTGTTTAGTTGTTACACACCTCTTTTATCACATTAACCAATCATTTACAAATTGGTAAAGGAAGATGTAAAAAACAAGAATAGTTTCTCTGCTTTTACTGCAGAACGTCTGGATGAGATAACTATGAACCAAACAGCTCGTTCTCTGCAGAGTTTAGTCGTCTACAGTATAATTACCAACCTTTGGCAGCCTACGCTCTAACCAGTGGTATTTCTCTGCCCCTTGTATCTGTTCCCTACCTCATAATTACTCTCCTACAGAGGAGGAAAGCTGCCGCTGCCCTCCACAATAAAGCCCTTAGCCTATGAAAACTGAATAAATGCACACACAATGTCTGCATAAACCGCTCCAATTAGGGCCTCGCTAACAAAGCCGTGCAATTAAACCGGATGAGTCATCCCTCTTCACTACTATAATTATGTGGCAATTACCTGGAAGATCAATCAGGGAAACTTTTTAGACAAATCATTAAAAGTATTGAAAGTTAGTCATTCAAACGTCGCAGCTGTTTTTAATGTCCGACACTATAATGAGCAAATTAGCGACAAATTCAACCTGAGATGTGAGTCACTCACTGTGACAACTGCTGAAACTTTTAATTCGGCTTCAGTTCTCCTGCTGACATTATTAAGCTGTAGAACAAGGACTTTAAGGGAAACACTGACATTTTGGGAAATATTCACTTTCTGGACAGTCAGCTGTCTTTTTGAAACCAGTTTACAGTTGTTATGCTAAGCTAACCTAAGCTGGCACTGGATCCAGCAACATATTTACTGTAAAAACATGAATGGTATCAATGTTTTCATCCAACTTCAGCAAGAAAAACACTAAGCATATTTCCCAAAATGTCAAACTTTTTAGCATGAGGAGTAGACCGATATTCAGCATTTTCAGATTATCGGTATCCGTGATTGCCGATAGAATAAACTAATTTAAAAATGTGCTACGTTGGCTCTGATGCAACATCCTCTCACATAATGTCCCGCCTACAGCCTGCAACGAAATCTGATTGGTAACACGTCACTATTAATAGCCTATCAACACTGAATAATCTCAATCTGTAACCTGTAACTACATTTATCAAATAAATGTGGTGGACATGAAGTATAAAGTAGCTTAAAAAATGGAAATACTCAAGTAAAGCACCTGAAAATTGTACTGAAGAACAGTACTGAGTAAACCCTATTTAGGTGTATTTCATCATTGAGACTGACGGCAGGGAGGTCAAGGCGAGGGGTATTCAGTTGGTTGCAATATGCAACCTCACCACTAGATGCCATTAAATCCCACATGAGCTGCTGTGTAAAATGCCGTCCATTTAGCACATCTAAGTCCGTTCGCGCCTCCTTGATTCGGGGAAGAGTGACTGAAGACCATCAGTCCGTTCCTGGTGTGCTATACTACCAGTTGCTGTTGCAGACACCTGTTCATGTGGCGACACATGCAGCTGAGAAACAGAAACTCTCGCTTGTTTTAGTTTGTTTGCATTCTGTACTTCTTCGCCACCATCAGACTTCGCTGCCCAAACACCCTGATGGACAAAAGTGAGTGTTTGCCTCAGTTGTCTCCGTTCGGGGATGTTATGGTCTTCATTTCACGGCCGGTGGAAGGGGGCCCCCCCTGAAGCCTTTATCGTGCATCTGAGAACAAAGCCAGCATTCAGCAGCGCCAGCCAGAGAAACAGGCTGTAATGTCATGCTGGCCCAGGACCCAGACTCATGTTATGACCTAAAACACAACTTGTTTAGAGTCTGACCAGCTCCTACTGTTAATAATCACAGACGGAGGGTTGAGTTTCAGCCGCTGGAAGATGAATGCAGCGTGTGGAAGAGTTTTACCTACAAAAACATTTTATCAGGCAGCAAAGCTCTGCAGGAAGTCTCAGCGGGAGGTTTTTAAGAGCAAACGTAAAGAAATAAGTCTCATCTGGAAGTTTTCTCTGAGGGTTTTGACCTTGTTTGTTCATGTTGTCACTGTGCAGGGTGGATTTGTACATCTGCAGACTCTTTCTCAGTTCTTTTCCTGTCAAAGATCAGGAGACCTTCGGAGCACACTGGGCTTTTGTTTCACGGAACAATGCTCAGCTAATAAACGGTGCATTGTCTACCTGCTCTTGGGGTAAAATCCCTGCGTTGGAAAAGGATTCTGGTCCTTTTTGGTCGTACCCAGGTGGTAGACTGGGGCACCACTTCCTGGCAATCCCCCCCCCAGATGGACTGCTGCATGCTGTCATTGTGCTGCAGATGGTGGGAGAATATAATACCATCAGTCTTATCATGAAGGAACACAGGCCTCTCTTTCCGTGCATTACAGAAGAGCTCTCTTGTTATAAGCTAACCTTTTGTTCCCACTGTATCTGTTGTTTCCTCTCCTCTACCTGCAGGCAAAGCTCTCTGTAACACTGACTTCTGTTTCCTAAAGAAAACAGTCAAATAAATGTGACTTAGGAACATTTTAACAGACGGATTAGTATTGTTTGGTTTTGGTTTACCTGGAAGGATTAGACTCTCAGCACCAACCTGTTTGCTGACTGCTACCTCACTGCCAAACATGGAGCAACACCTCCATCTAGTGGCCATATTCACTAACTACACAAACAGAAACCAATAATGAATGGATCCATCCAAGTACTACCTGTGTACCCTGATAAATATTATGCCTTTGTGCAAGAAACTTTAAACTATAATAAATAAACGAATAAAATAAATTGAGATCGATTTAATCAGATTTGGTTAAAAACAAGTAAATTCAGATCCTTTAGATTAAGCAGAGCTCTGTTGCACAATTAGAAACTCATCTCTGATCAGTAAATCCACATTTATCAATTTTATATTGAATTCTACTGTTTAAATGTTTTAGAAATTAAAGTTGAAGGAGCAGAGAGAGGCCTCGAGGTGAGGCATTCAAGAACGTGCATAAAGTCACGGAAAATCCGACCTGAGTCCTTCACAAAGAAATCCACAGGTCTGCAGCATTAAACGACTTAAACAAATCATCCACAGGCTCGTGTAGGCAACAGAAAGAGACGTTTTCCAGTTTTAAAGTTACAGTCCGTGCACATGTGGCGCCTTTTAAGGTAAAAAGCAAAGCAATTTGGTACATCTGCCATCAAACCTACGGTGATGGATGCATGAAGTGAAGATGTCCAGTTGGGGTCAGCGCTTCGCAGGAGTTACAGTTCCTTTAAATGTTAGTAATGGCAGAGAGGCTGAGCAAAAGAAAATGAATTGTAACAATTTTGATGAACATTTTTGACGAATGCAAGTCATTTATCAGACAAAAACGTTGGGATTTGTTTCTATTCGATCTGTTGATCACTGTACATTTAAATATCTTTTGGTTTTGAAGAGTCAGTCAGACAAAACAAGCAATTTATGACATCTTTCACTTGTTTCTGACATTTTATAGAGGAAAAATAATCAAGAGATTAATCTGATAATGTAAATTGTTAGTCACAGCCTTAATGTTATCCAGTGTGAACTACAACATTATATCTGATCCATGTGCTGCAGTTTTATCACATGATTCTGTCTCTCTCATCTGCTCTTTCTGGTATATTGTGATGTTACTAAATTCAAGACCTTTCTCGAAATGAAAACTAAAACTTAATCGTTAATTATTTTCTTGATTAACTCGTCTTAAAAAAAGCGATGAAGTGCTAAAAAAAAGTGCTTCCAAGAGTCCACGATCAGTTTAATGTCACAGAGGAGTAAAGAAACCAGAAAATATTCACATTTAAGAAGCTGCCATCAGAGAATTTTGACTTTTTCCTCTTAAAAAATGACTAAAAATGATTAATCAATTGCAAACACGGTTGTCAAATAATCTAACAGTTGACAACCAATCACTCAATCACCAATAAATCACTGCAGCTCAACACAAAATGGTCTAAAAAGCTTTGACTTGACTCTAAATCCCTCTTTGGTGAAACATATTTCAGATTCCCAACATGAACAGCAGTGAGCAGGCACTCACATAAAATACAATCAATAAATCTATTTTGTAAGCCAGACTGTCTCCTCCGCTGAAAGAGCCTGAGTTATCCATTTAGCTCCCACTGTAGTGAAGCCCACTCACAATAAGTTGTACTACGAGGCTGACTCACGTTCTCCTGTCAGGCTCCTCTCGTATCGTATCGCGCTTCCCCCAGGCTGTCAGTGAGTGGAGGTGTGTGGTTGGGTTTTTAGTTATACAGGCAGTTGTTGCAACATTAAGGAGCCTGAGCATGATTGTGTAACAAATTCAACATGTCTGTAATGTGGATTTAAATCCAAATACAGTGTGTGAAATCATTCCTTCTTATCTTCTGCATAAACTGACCGTGTTCATAACGTGCGCACAGTTTTATCCTTCATCTCGTTGTGTTTATACGAGCTTATTTACAGCCAATGAGCATATTTGTTGTCCATGATTGAATTGAATGAACGCCAACTCATGTTTCAAAGTTCACTGTCGACCTTGGAAACAGCAGCTCAGTGGATGATGTCTACTAAGCTACTAAATGGACCTTGTTTGCACACATATTCCTCAGGTGTCACCAAGATATTCTCATGTAAAGCCACTACAATTAAACAAATTGTCTTCTTTTAATCGTCAGATCTGCCAAAAGTATGTAGACATCTTAATATTATATCTAATCTGATCGTCCAACTTCTCATTTTTTCATAATTAACTCATAATTCCAGTATTTTTCAACGTGGGCCCTTTATTTCTAGTGTTTACATATTTTAACTGAAGTTTAACATGTTAGTTCTGATCTGCACTAGCACCAAAGATCACACACACAAAAATAAAAAACTAACCGTTTGAGGCAGTAGGAAAGCAGCAACTCCCATGTTCTGCCAGGTAAAATTATTGTTTTTGTCAATGGAGTTTGGTGGCTGAACAGTCATATGACTTTTGTTTCTGTTGTATTTAAACTGCCATCAGGACATTCTCATATGAAGCCACAACAATTAAACAAATGGCCTTTTTAAAATGTGCATCTGGCCAAAAGTAGGTGGACACCCTGATATTACACCCAAATCTGATTGTCCAATGTCTCGTTTTTTCATAATTAACTCATAATTCCAGTATTTTAAAAATGTGCTCCCTTTTTATTTTATACATATTTTAACTGAAGCTTAACACATTATTTCTGTTTTGAACTAGAACCAAAAATCCCACACAAAAAATAAAAAAACAAGCAATCACGGCAGTTGAAAAGCAGCAACTCCTATGTTCTGCGAGGTGAAATTATTGTTTTTGTCAATGGAGTCTGGTGGCTTTAAACAAAGAGATATAACAGCTGTTTCTGGTTAAATGTGTAAACAAATGTAGGCTACAAAAAACTGCTGTTCAAGGTGGAGCCACGGATGTATTAAGGAGAAAGTAGCGCATATAAAATTACCCAGATCTTCACATTAACTTCTGCATTGTGGGGCCCACAAGTCTCCAGCCGGCAGAGCTGACTCACATCTGCCATCTTGAATGGGGATTAAGTGATATAATTGTGCATCTGGACTAAATGTTAAAAGAAAGTGAAATGAGTCATAATGCAGAAAAAAATTATCCACCATTTTATAGCCAAGTCTCTGACAATTTAAGCCTATGGGGAAAAAGGTATTTTTGGGCCCACGTGCGTCATGCGACATTGTAATTGCAGTTTGGCCACAATGTCAAACTGTCTTAGGTCGCGACCACAGTTAAGCAACAGCAACTTGACACTTCCTGCTTGAATCACCTGCTACTTGAGAGCTCATCTCGAGCACCAGATTATCCAGGACTGCTGCTGGTTAAGGTCAAGTTCACCCACACAAAAACAGAAGACTTCTTATTAATCTCGAACTGTAATGTTGAAACAGCAGAGGACTTTTCCCCCAAACTCATGACAAGAAGCTGGACGGGGGTTGTCCATATACTTTTGGCCACATTGTGCACATCTTGTATCCCCCTTGTCTTCCTGCCTCCCGAGGCCTCTCCCTCTGCAGTAAACTTTCACCTTACACTTGTTTTTCTTTGCGTTATCTTCTGAGTATTGTACAAACATCGTGAATCCGCCACCACTCACACTGTGATTCAGATGTTTCGAGCACAAATGATTGAGAGTGAATGACTAACGGCGTGTGAATGATCTCACATTGGTCCCTGAGAGAGGCCGCCTCGCTCCCCATCAATCAGCTGCCTGCATGCTACCTGGAGGCAGAGACGGCAAAGATGAAGCACAGTTACCTTCTGGAAATTGCTATAATTGAGCGATTAAGACCGATGACGTCAAATGAAAGCCCATTTTCTCCTGAATGAACCTTCACTCAGCCTTCATTCACACACGTCGGCATGACTGTGACTCACCGGCGTCCTGGCCTTGGGCTTTGTGCTCGGCATCTGTGTTTGCACTCCGCGGTGACAGACAGAGTGACGACGGTGAGTCAAAAAAAAAAAGGCCATTTTTGCAGCTAGTGTAAAATCAACACAAATTGGATTATTAGATGAGTGGACCTGCCTTTGTCCTTTCCACGCTCGATGTCCTTTTGTGATGCCTCCACTCTGCGTAAACAGCAGTGCCGGGGCTGTAATTATTGTCAGAATCATCCTCATGTTCATCATCGCTCTGATGATGAGGCCGGGTTCATTTACAGAGCTGGATTTCAAGTAGCTCTTTAAACAACTTTTATGATTGAGCGTGACTCAGACGCAGGCAAAGAAACCTCGATTGACATTTTTGGGGTTTGGATGTTTTCACCCTCACCGTCACCGTCAGCTCCACCCCGTCACTGCTGGACTTTTTACATACATATCCCTGAAATCAGATGGTTTCTCATGACTACACGGACTTTAAAAGTGATTTTACATTTTGGAAATATAAAATTGAAGCAACAAACTGTAACTTCTTGGAGAAAGACCGTCTGATGCCAATCCAAGCGTCAGTTTTTGATCTTTAAGACTCAACAATCAACCATCTTCCTCCAGGAAGTCACATTTTGTTGCTTGCTATCTTGTTTTAAGGTTTTTTTTAGTAGTTTCTATCTTTTGATTCATGACACACTTTTTCTAGTTTAGTATTAAGAGTATTAAGTCATTTTTTAGGCTTCCTCACCTTCATTGACATCTGGGGTTTGGATGTTTTCACCCTCACCCTCACCGTCAGCTCCACCCGCTCATTGCTGGACTCCTCACTTCTCACCTCCATATTTCTCCAACATGTTTTAAAAGTGCAAAAAAGTTCTGTGCTCGACAAGATTTAAAATTTTTTGAAATATAAGACTGAAGCAACAAACTGTGACTTCCTGGAGAAGGATCGGCACATACAGACGCTTTGGGTATCTTTCTCCAGGAAGTCACATGTTGTTGCTTTAATTCTCTTGTTTTAAAAGTTTTCTTTATTTTTTTTAACTAGTTTCTATCTTTTGATTCATGCTATACATTTGCTAGCTAAGTATTAAGTTATTTTTCTCTTGAATTTATGCTAAAGTTAGGAATCCAAACAATGAATGAAGAACTACTTGTCAATATTCAGTGTATTTAACTTATTATTGTCTGATCTCAACACACTTTATCTTTTATCTTTGTGTCCTTATTACTGGACTGTACCAACTTATTTCAACAGATAACTTTCTCCTCAAATTCAGTATTTGCTTCAAATTAATTATAATTTGGGGTACTTAGCTGCTAACTTCTCACACAGAGGACACACAGCCGGAGCGTGTCCGTGTGTGTGTTTCTCGTCTGACGGGAGCAGGACGAGGGCTTCTCTAATTGGACGAGGTGTCATCAGGCTCCAGCAGTTAATCACAACAGCGTGAGGAGGGAAATGCATCTCGTCGTTTGGGGGAAACCGACTCCTTTTTCCCTGCGAGGGAACGCGAGTGTTTGGACAATCAGACGCAGAAAACACACGACCTCCTGTCACATCTGCAGGGACCGTAACTGACGTGGAGTTTAAATAATTGTAATCAGTAGACTGTCTGCAGCAGAGATAATTACTGCAAAAGCATCTACAGGACCGTGAGTCTCTGGTGTCGTTTGATTCTGATCGACAGTTCAGATGTAATTTGGCTCGTAAATATCTAATGAACCCCGGTTGTGGAGGAGGAGCCCGGTGATTAATGACATCTCGGGTTTCAGTAACACTAATAACAACATCGATTGCCAATATTTGTTTGAGTTCATCTCTAAAAATACTGTATGTATCCGTCTGGGCCGAAGCCATTACCCAAAGTTAGTCATTTAATAGGAGAGAGGAGCCAAAAACTGGCCTCATCCTGTCAGCCGGGGAGATAAATTGCCTATTAGCCTTTTGGGTTTATGATAATTTCGTGCAATCAATCACGTTGTAAGAATAGCTGCCACGCGGAGGCTCGACTTATTTTAGAATAATAAAAGGTTGTATTCATTAGGTGTCTATTGCTTTTTTTGTGAAATGTGCTGTTTGGGTTATTTAATTATTGAGCTATTTTTATTAGGGCTGCCATTGTTTTGATTGTCCGTCGCGCCGGCCAACAACTGTGTTTTTGTGCTGCTTCCATTTATCAGCCTCTCAAAGTCTCTCATTAGCATCAAATGTGGATTTATTGCACTTTTTACTTTTGACAGAATAACCAGGACTGTTTAGAAAATGATGATTTATTTGATTTGAATAGTCGCAGTGAATATTTATAATGGATTGTAAATGACACTGACATGATCTATGACCTTAAAAACAGCCTCATAGCTATTAAATAAAAAGGTGACAGTTGATAAATTGAAGTTAAAAAGATGAACTGACTTCATCTTTCTGGCTTTATAGGGGTCAAAAGTCAACTTCTATAATATCAAAAGCAAATAAACCCATAAATAACAGTGGAGTTCTCGAAGAAATATACAAACGTACTCGCTGCGACTGACTAATCTGTAAATATTGTTTTTTTTCCCCTTGTTTCCATTAATCTAGGCTGATAATCATTTTGTGCATTAATGTCAGATAATAGTGACGAATGCCCCTCACGAGTAACCGGAGCTCAGTACGTCCCAAATGCTGCTTCCTCTCCACAATTATCTGCATTTAATTAATAATCAATCACTCTGTTTATCCTGTTTATGCACCAGCATCATTCTTCTCCCACACACCAGTTGTCATAATTACATATACCAGATTTACAGCTAGCTTTGTTTGAGACTTTTCACCCTGTTAGCCTGCCTTCGTGCTCCTTATTGGTTTCATCTGCCTCCTCTGACTGCCTACCTGTTTCATCATTTATCCACACGTGGGTTTCTCAATCCAGGGTTAAGTAACCGGTGGCTTAGCATGTCATTTTGTAGAAATTTGGAAAGCTTTGACCTCTCAATCCAAATGAAACGAAGCCTTTTCTGTTTTGTTTTAAGCCTCCATCAGATTAGAAAGACACTGATCCTCTAGAGGAATCAAAAGATGTGTATTAAAGGTGTGAAAGTCAGGTTTTTATGCATGTTTATGGATGTTTTTCACATGACATTAGCTTGCGTCAGTGGGTACTAAGAGCCGATCTACCTACATAATACAGCAGCAGAGTGACGCCAGCTTCAAGGTTTTCCATGAGCTGTTTTCCCCCGTTGTTCGTCTCCGCGGCGGACAAACGGGGACATTTTCTGACGAGGCAGAATTACTCACCGGATGACCTCTTCGTTATTATCATGCGTGCGTAAGTAATTGAACTGTGCGTGTGTACCCAGATGCTGAATTGCAAGTAAATGTGTTAATGTGTGGATTATCTGCCAGCCCTCCAGTTGTGGAGGTGGTAGTGGTGGCAGGCGGAGGAGCGTAACAGAGGCTCTCTGTGAGTCACGGATGCTCACATCACCGGGGGCTCCTCTAATGATGGAGCCACCGTTGAGGGCTGGGAAAGCATGTGTAGGAGTCCAGACCGGAGCGTGGCCTCAGGGGATGGAGGAGCAGGACCTTGTGGGAGGCGTTTCTGCCCACTGGCTGCGGTGCTACGATACAGGAGGCTTTCACAAAATCAGGAGAAAATGTAATTCTGGTTTAGCAAGAGTGATTACTTAAAGGGTCAGTTCACCTAATACATGTGCGACAATCTGAATTCAAAGGTCCCTTTTCTCGGTCAGGTTTCATCACAACCTATGAACTTCGGTCACCTTATTACAGGAATGACTTTGACCTGTTCCCAGAGGTCGACTGTGACCGATATTGATCAGGTGTTCACAGAGAGCTGATGTTCTCTGCTTTCAGGGCTCATTAAGTCTTCTGTCCAGGGTCTTTATCCTCGCACAGGACGACTAAAAACATTTTAAATCGAATTTTATAACCCTGATTTTTAAAAAAAACTTGGTTCTTATCACTTTGCATGTTGAAGGTGTTATGGACAGAGATTCCCAGAGGTCCTGTTGTGAACAGAGATTTCCTGAGATCTGGGTCACAGGTCGTCAGGAGCGATTGGATGCACCTGTGATCAGCTGACTGCAATCAGTCACCTGGGAGGCTATATAAGGGGGTTGCAGTTCCCCTGCTCAGTTGGTTGTGTGTCTCCAGGGAGTCAACACCGTCAGCTGGCTTTCTGTGTGAGTGAGTTGAGATGCTTCTTTTGTCCAGTTTCCATACATTTTGTTTCCCCCCTGTCCAGTGACTCCAGCTTCACCTTTGGATTTGGGTCCAATCATTTTGATAGAATCAGTGGGAGGTTGTGTGTTTTATTCCCACCACCACCTTTTAGACACCAAGGGACCAGTTTGCTTTGACCTTTTTTGTGATTTGTGCAGCGTTTTGTTGGTTTCCCAACCTGCAAACGTAACAAAGGCATCAGTTTGAGCATTAAGTATTTTGTCTTTGCACTGTATTCAATTGAAGAGACACCAAAAATGATTTGCAAATCATTGCATTCTGTTTTTATTAACATTTTACGCAACATCCCAACTTTTTTTTTTTTGGAAGAAATTTTTTTTCCCTCCAAAAGAATTGCAATTTGAGGGGTTAAACATGCTCAACAACTCATGAAACTTTGCACCGAATTTAAAAAAAAGATGGAACTGTACATATTTTATGGGTTTCAGTCATGGGCGTGGCAGAAATGGCTCTCTAGCGCCCCCTAAAATGCTACTTTCAGATCCATTTTTACAAATTTGGTACACAAAAACAGCAGCAACAGGTGCTCATTTTTGCTGTTGTTCTTCTTGATAGGACAGAAATATAAACGGACAAAACCTGGAAGAAAGCAATCAGAAACTGTGTATGCTGAACACCACCAGGTGAAGTGAGAGACTGTTGTTTGGGTTTTTGATCGGCTATCAGATGAAATATTCTAAAAGTTGGACGCAGGAAGTGAGAGCCAAACAAACTTTGCTGTTAAAGAAACCACATGATTTGCGGGTATTGAAGTCGTCGGGGTCGTCGGGTGCAACGCAACTTGTAATTATGTTGTACAGCTTGTGTGTGTTCCCACATGTGTGCATCTACCTGTGTGTGTCCGCACACATCTCCCCCCACGCACACAGCCCTCCTTTGTGAGTCATGAGTCCAACCACGACACACGATATGTCCGCCTCCATCACCACCACCACCCCCTCCCTCCCCACCGTCCCTGCATCTGACAGACAGATGAGTCAGCGACGGATGTGCAGGCTTGTGCCAAGTGATCAGCTTCCTCTCATCTCCTGTCCCTCCTCCTCCTCTTCCTCCTCTTCCTCCTCCCTCGTCGCCGTCCATCTCTACCCACATGGCCCGGCTGACACAAAAGGCTGTGATTCATGCACCGATCACCGTCTGAGGTTTTAAAAATAAGTCCTGCCATGCTGGAGGATGTGTCCCGCTGTCCCGCCAAGACAACAAAGAGGCAAACAAACGGCCAACTGTGATTCTCACATGAACCGCAGGAGATCCAGAGGATGCTGGATGTGTCTTTAGCAGCCGCCTCACGGCTGCACAAGGCAGCTGTTCCTCTTTTTAAACTGGAGAAAACATTACCCCTGCAGAAACTTTAGTGTGATGTCACATGTTTCGTAACATTTGATGAATGAAATATACTTTATTATATTATATACATTTTTACAATTAGAACAGACCTCTTTATTGGATTTTAGTGCTTCTTCTATTTTTTTATTAAGACTTTTTGTGAAAAATCGATTTTGACTCAGGTCATGACTCAAAATCGATGCCAAAATGTCTTCCTGTACGGGTTGAATGAGACACACCTCTTTGTATTGGATTTTTAATGTTGTTATGGATTCTTCTGTATGATTTTTCGGTGCGTTACTAGTCCAGCAGCTTTTCCAACACATACACAAAAAAAAAGGAAAACATGCAGAATCATCGGG
Organism: Pagrus major; assembly: GCF_040436345.1. Lineage (NCBI taxonomy): Eukaryota > Metazoa > Chordata > Actinopteri > Spariformes > Sparidae > Pagrus > Pagrus major. Next base: position 23,137,446 of record NC_133233.1, read on the forward strand.
ACAAGTGTCGAATGAAAATATTCGTGAAATGATCTCGGACCCACCCCTCTTTGGGGCATCGTTATCTCCCCATACCTGAACATAGAAAAGTGATTCAGAGTTTAAATGAGTCACCAGAGTTGGGACTTCACCGGCCTAAATGCACATTTTGAAAGTTTTAACGGCTTACGAGCAATCACAGTTTATGTTTCAGGAAATATTCTGGTTACATCATTTCTAGAGTGGAGAGGAGCTGGAAAATGATCTGGAAAATGTCTCCTAATCTTGATTAAGATCCCACAATTAACACTCCATACACATAATTTATACATCAGATTAGTAGGGAATTTCGTGCTGGTCGCAGGCATGTAATCATGGAAGCAAACAGACTTACAATTTTGGCTGTATTGGCTTTCAGGCGGCAAGAGCACCACCAGCACTCATAAGCTCCCATGTTAAACCTGAGCCTTAACCTGAGGCCCTTTGTCGACCATTTTGTCCCTCTCACAGACAGACAGCTATCTCTACTCATACTTACTTACCTAGCATCAGGCACACGCAAAATTTCTTGAGACGTCTTCTAGTTACCGTATCTCCTCCTCGCAGGTTATTCCTCATTGTAAACGGTTTTCTTCCTCTCTTTTTAGTTTCCTGCAGCGGCGCGTATTGATCTTCTATTTATCAGAAAGGCTCTTTAAGTGCTCTTGTAAAACAGGAATCAATGCTAACATGTTTGCTTTTACACAATAACCCTTTTGCAGTGTTATTCGGCTGCGTCGTTGCTCATTCATGTGCAGCTCATTATGCAAAAATTCATAGGGCTGGAAAAGTATTAATAAAGAAGAGATAATTTCTCTCTGGCTCCGGGAATAAATAATTCCACCCTTGCCAATAATTACTCTGGGATTGGATATTAATAACAGGGCTCAGTTTTTCCTGCAGGGCTCTGGAGTCAGCATTTGATGCCTCCATTGATCTCTGCCCAAAAAGACCACAACAAGCCATAAAAGCATTTCAGGACAGTCGCCAAGACGCGCATATACCAAAGTGGCTGTGATGCACGAGGCTTTTAAAGGCCAGGGCTTCTCCAACAGCATGTCTACATGAAGAATAAGCAAACAAACCTGAGACGAGGATGATTACTAAGCACAAATGCGTCATGGGAGCTTCTCGTATCAACCTCCCAGCGGGACTGGAAATGTTGTAGTAGGAACACAGTGGAAAAGGGATTGAAAATTACCCTTGCTTCAAGGTTCTCAGCAGGCGCATTTTCAGTTTGAAATGCAAATCACGACATATTTTCAGCGGCGGTAAAACACTCAGAAACACACTGAGCACGCACTTCGTTTTCATATAAATATTTATTGCAGAGGAGGTATCTTTTATGTACATGCTATCACAATATAACACAATATAAATCTACCAAATATTCCCATATATTGATGCTATAAGCTTGTCGTAGAGCAATAGTCATAACAAGCACATAATACAGTGGGTTAGGGACAGTTATCACTCACTATACAACTTGTAACAGTCCATAAAAGATCAATTTTTTTTCTTTTTTGTTCTATCAAGGGCAGTGAAACATCGGTCCTATTATATATTTTTTTTATCTTGAATTCATGCAGAAGCCACAAGATTTACGACGTTTACAGCATTGAATAGTAGTAGTAGTAGTAGTAGTAGCAATAGTAGTAGTTGTATTTCGGGTGACTTGGTTTGGTCACAAGAGAAGTCAGGTTGAAATGAAAGCAGCTAACGCACCATGGTAGAGATCCCACTGGTGGACAAAGAGCTACGGGACGCGGTATCGTCTATGTCGAGATGGTACAAGAACAATGATCGAGGTTCAAACTTTCACTGATTCATCGATGATACGGCTAAAAGTACAATGATCATCTCCAGAGAAACAGACAGTAAGACACTGGTTATGTATACACAAGTTAATACACAGACAGCTATGGACTGACTGAACTGAGGGATGCTACAGCAAGCGTGCTATCTGAAATTACGCAAATTAAATCACAGAGTAGATTGACTGACTGAACATGTGACGTAGTCCGTAGTATATTGGTGGGATATTGCATTGTTAGTATTTTCTGCTCTAAGACAGTAAAACTGTAATCGTGTTTCCTTTTGTGCTCCAACTATCTCTGATCTGGAAATCCAGCTCTGTCTCCCAGAAATTACATTTATATAGAAATTATTTGCGACAGCAAGTACATCAAGTGCTGTTTCAGTTTTCTATCAACATATTGAGGACTTGTTGTTAATTAACGTACCTGGCAAGTTGCAACGTATCAGTGAAAGTTTCATTACGTCTTTCATTTGTTTCCGTCAAATTCTGTCAGTCTTGCAATAAACTATATACTCTCAGTGACGACAGCATTATTCCGTGTTTTTAGTCCTCGTCTAAAAAGACCATATGGGTCGACTGAGCAAGCAGCTTATTACGACCCATTTTTAAGTTTATTGTTAGGGGCGACCTCTATTAACCAGATAGATACAATAGGTACATTAGCTACATAAGTAACTTATTTTAACCCAAACAATGATCTTTTTCTAAACCTAACCAAGTAGTTTTAGTCTCTAAACCTGTCGCTTGTATGCTGCAATGGTCATGTCATTTTGGGAGTCATTGTCAATCGACCTCTTTAGGAAAGAGGATGCGTTATTTAGGCAGTGGCAGGACTTGGTTAAGGTTAGGGAACAATCATGGTCTGCTCAATACATTAAAAAAAAGCCAGCAGTGACTGGAGACATAAGATTTTAATCACAATCTTTCCCTCACCAAAGTGCTTTTGTTGCCTAAACTTAACCACCGTGTGGTGTGGATGCAAATCCTGGACTCCTGCACCTTGTACACCTCCTTGTGACTCCACCTTGGTACATTTCAAATGTAATTTCTGGGAGACAGAGCTGGGAAATCGTATTGGCCAAGTGTGTAAAAGATTACAATCATTGTAAATAAAGAATAAGCTGTGTTCTTTGCTTGAGAATAATATATTGCTTGTTAACAAACAGATTTAATTTGACCAAAATCAGTTGTTTCAGAGCTCAATGGAAGGTCATGTAGATTTTCAAAGAAGTCATCATGAAACAAACATCATTTAAAATAGCTTTCCTACAAGGACCGAAAAAAGAAGCCTGTTTTTTAAAAATATACAGCATATTATTCATCTCCCAGGGCAGTAAAATCCGATGTGGCAGTGATTCCACAGTCACTTAAAAATAAATAAATAAAAGAAAAGGCTTTTGAAATGTCGCCATTGTCATACGAGGGGTCCCCTGGTATGATCCTGCATCCATCCACGATGCGTATGACGGATGACGCCTCGCATCTGGTTCATAAATATCATGTAGATCCATCAAAGCATTACAATCAATCCATGAACGGCGACAGTTCAGCTCAGACACCGTTCCTAAAGGAGCTCATAAAAGCAGAGGCGGTGACGAATCTCGCGCTGTAAGGCAAACCCTCCACGTTTTGAAATATGTCAGCCAAGCCCCCCCACAGGTCAGCGGCAGAGGTAATTTCTTAGCGGGCGGAGGCAGATAGAGGACATCTAAATCATGTTTATGGAGCGGAGATGTTTAATCTTGTCGGCACGTTAAAAGCAAAATAAGAGAGGCTGAAAATGTTTGTTACTGGATTATTTTCAGTTGAGCCGTGCCAAAGAAATTTCGTTTTTTGCCTTTTTTTTGTGTAAAATTCTCACTGACAAGCACTGATTTTTCTTTTTAAAACCACGGTTAGTAAAGACTCCCACAGAGCTCGGACACTGAGGAATTTGACAGCAGTTATAGATAATTACAATCAGTGACAACATTCATGTAATTCTCACAAGATACCATAAAGTACTGTAGATGCTATATTGATACATAGTTTTCCTGTAGTTACTGTCAGGTGTTCAACGGTTAAATAAAAGTGGGAGGTTTCTGTTTTTTTTTCACTGTAATCCCAGCATGAACAGTGCATGATGATGAATATTTAGACATTTTGATACAAAACACTGAACAAATCAAAAACCCTCAAAAGGTTTAGTCAGATCATTAATTGACGTTGCTAAGCCTAATTCTAAAATGATCAGTTTAATTAATCAATTGGGCTTTAATCCATTTGGAAGAACATGCATTAAGCTAACTAAAAACTGAAGGCAGTTTAGTGCTTGTCCTTTGAAAATATTTAAGTATAAGCACTATACTCGCATCATGCAATGGCCGCACAGTAATAATATTATTTTAAAAATATTAAAGGATGGTTCTGCTTTTTAAAAACTTAGGTTTTATTTTTTTTGTAGAAATGAGGCAACATCCCTACAACAACAAAGTCTGACAAGAAACATGACCGGTCACATGATCAACATTTTAAAACGTTAGCCTAACTGCTCCTATCTGCTCAAATATAAATGTTAATAATATACATTTCTGCAAACCATGGAAATGTTTAGACATTATATTTCTTTATCTCGCAATTTTATGTTTTTTTTAGGTTCAATTTTCTATTTTATGTTGCGACAACACCGTGCTCAAGATCTGGTTAGGTTTGTCCACGAACACTTAAGGTTAAGGTTAGGAAAAGATCACGTTTTGTCTTAAAATACCTGGTTTTGTCGCCACAAGGCAGGTTGGAGATGTCCCGAGGTCTCCTAAAATGATCTAGTGGTGTCATGCTTATAAATGTTGAGAATCTGAATGCATTATGACATGTTGTAGAATTGTCTATATGGTAGGTACAGTATGACGCATATATAATTGCCTGTATCAGTAGTTTGCAGAAATTTACTCCGATGACTGGGCTGAACTGCTACCACAGCTGTCCCCTCGACTCCAAAGAAAATGACTGGTGGTACAGACTCTGCCCTACTGATTAGATCGGGTAACCCCCTGAGCAAACAGAACTTGGCTAACATGACCTGAATGCACGCAGTTAAACAAAATTACATTGCTTATCAGGCTATTTACCCCTTATTGTGTGCACACACAATTATGGTAAGTGTGATAGGTCGAAGTTGACGCTAATGTAATTTGACATTGTTTCTTATCCTATTGGACTTTGTTATAGAGATGTTGCCTCATTTCCTGTTCTCAGCAAGTTGAATCTTACTGTTGTGATTTGCAATAATAGCCAAAACAAAAAGAAATAAGCCTAAGACCCAAGTTATATCATTATCATTTAAACAGCAGACTCCAGAGGTCCAACTCTTCGGATTCGGCGTTACATTTTTACTTTAAATTCATGATATTGTGTCTACAGACACAAGTACACACACATACTTGGTGCAAGCGAACACAAAGACCCATGCTGGATTCATAAACAAAGCTGGTGCAAATAATTTTCCTACGTATCCCCTCAGTATTTGTCTATCCCTACTTTTTACAGTGTACATATGAGCCATTCTGACACACATTCATGTAAGTGCTGCTCTCTTTACCACCCTGAATGAGCTATGAAATATGAAAGCAGGAAAAATTAGTCATTCTGGTATTAAAAAAAACAACATTATACATTTGTCAACACATTAACTGCGTCAGTTGACAAACCGGTAGGGTCCAACTACTCTCAATACCTGGCTGTGCATGCTGTTTATATAATTCACCGTCACAAAGTGCTGAAGAACGAAGCCACTCGCTTCACTTCAGACTGATACAAGACAACGCTAGTTAGTTAGGCACATACAGTACATCTCTGCAGACTTGGAAGCATTTTAATCTGCAGAGAACTACAATTAAATAGATCTAAACAAAAAGAAAACATGTCTAAGTTTGGTTGGTGTGTGACATCATGCCATAAGGTTGAACATAATAAGACAAAATGTACAAGAAGAACAGAGTCCGTCCTCAGTTCTGAATTTATGGAGTTGGCTAAAGTGCTATAGACTGATTTCCTCACTGGGTCCTTACCTCTGTGCCAAGAGTTGGACACAAACTAATAAATTAACTGCATCGCCTTAAATCCCTCTTTGCAAATGTTCCCTTATTCTTTGGCTTTCAGTTTTGCTTCTTTTTCTCCAAACCTCCTGTTGTCGTGTCACATCCGAGTCCATTAAGGGATGATGTTAATGCACAAAAAGAACCGTGTAAGAACTGTTTACAGAACATGATAAATGCAGATTTTAAACATTGCTCATGAAAGTGAAAAGGCTGAATCGAAAGTTGCATAATTAGTCTAAGATTTATCTTCAGGATTTTTCCTGTAATAATCTGGAATGCTCATCATGACTTTGTCTTGTTTTTTGTACATTTTACTTATTTTTAAAACAGGTAAAACAGGAACAAAACCTCGGAAAGGAAGGCAACTTGTGGAACTTGATCAACTTTTCTTCCAAGTCACCGTACTAATAGTAAAAGGTAATATTTAACGATTTCCAAGTGAAAAAAAGTATACATCAATAACTATAACTTCAGTGGTCCATTAAGGTTCAGTGTCATGCCTTCTTGCTCGATGTGCTATCGTCAAAGTCCCAGGGACAAACATCTGCCTTTTTAGCAGCACTTGGAGCCCCGACCTTAGGATTTTGATTGCTCTGTTTCACTACAGAAGCACTTTTGTCTGTACCTTTATCTGACGTATCCTCAAAATCCCAAGGACAGACGTCAGCCACCTTTGCTTTGGCTGCTCCAACATTCGCGCTTTTCCTTTTTTCTACCATCGGCACTTCCTGATGACTCTCTACGTCCCACGGGCATACCTCAGCCATTTTTTGTTGGCTCACGTGTTTCTCTGAAGGTTTACTCTTGTCCTTAGCTTTTGTTCTACTTTTCTCATCATCAGTGTCTTTTGATTTTTCTTTCTCAACTGTTCTTGTGGAAGGGGTACCCTTCTTTTTTGAAGGGGATTCCTTGGTTTTGGGTGCTCGAGAGGGGCTGGGCGTCCTCTGTCCAGAACTTGGAGACACGTCAGCGCTGTCGTAGTCCCAGGGACATACATCAGCTTTTGCAGGTGGTAGCTGGAGTGAGACTCCTGTTTTGGATGGGTCTGAAAGGGTACTTCTCCCTTTCCCATCCACAGGAGAGGTGCCTTTTCTTTGTTTTGTCGCATCTGGTGAATGAGCTAAGTCTGTCTTTTGAGGCTCTTCGAAGTCCCACGGACAAACGTCTACCGGATTTGTTTTGGAGCTGTCTGTTGCAGAATGAGGCTGCTGGGTCTTGGCGGGTTTGCTTGCCTGACTGTGTATTTGCTGTTTCGACCCATCCACTTGACTGCTTTGACTTTCACCATCATCTTCCCATGGACATACCTCCGTTCGTACAGCAGTTGGTTTCTGCACTTCTTTTGAATGCCTGCCACTCGACGGAGATTGATCAGAAGCTTTCTGCTTTTGCTGAGACTTGCCGCCCTTGGTGCTACCTCCATGAACTGTTGTAGTTTCATTTGGTGCAATGGAAACATGCTTTTGGACTTTGTTTTCAGATGGAGTTGGGATATCCTCCACCTCCCAGGGACACACTTCTGAGAGATCGTACAGGTCCTTTCCCTTGGCCGGATCGGAGCAGATCATAGGCTGGCTGCCACCCACTGTCTGTTTGATGATCCTGCCTTTAGCAGCACTCTGTTTGTATTCAACCGACTGGCTGATGATCATCTTGGGTTGGGTTTCATTCTCTGGATCTTCATTGGCCCTTGTGTCTTTGCTCTTTGGCTGACTCTTCTTATTGCTGTCCTCCATGCCCTGGGTCTTTCCTGTCAAGCCTAAAGTCTTCTCTTTGGCACTGGCGATGACGCTGAGGGACTTCTGCAGCATGGAGGCTCTAGGATGAATCGGTTTCTTGTCTGCAGTGAGGTTATGGGCACTGGCTGACTTGCAAACCAAAGGAACGGATTCCGTTGATTCACTGGGGACGCTTATGGTCTCACTGGACTTCTTCTTAACCAACTTCTTGCCCATGAGTGTATCCAGGAGGGAGCCTTCAGCAGTGGTCACCTCCATCTTGTCTGTCGCTGAGCTGTTGGAGTCTTCGCTCTGGTCGCGGACATGATCGTAGCTGCTGTGGGACTTCTTGAGAGAGAAAACCTTGTTCTTAAGCGTCTCCTCCTTCGCTGGTTTTACTTGGTGAGTCTGATCGAAGGGGTTCTTCTTCAACATGCAGATGCTGTTGCGGTTGCTCCCGTGTTCTCCAGCTTCCTTGTCTTCGCGGCTGCATTGCCGGTGCACCGACTCTGGAATCTCAGTGATGCGCCTCATCAGTGATCGTCCCAACCCTTTCTTGGAGCTTCGCTTCTTCTGGAGGTGAGGGTTGTTCGCCAGCATCTTCTTCCTCTTGTAAATCTCCAACTGGGAGTAGAGTTTCTTCAGCTCCTCCTACATATAGGACAGACGCAAAGTGATCAGTTACCTGTCTGGAACAAATGATTGTATTTGTATGGCTTAAAAAAAGGGATTACTAATCAAAACACTGTTACAAAAAAAGCAGACATTCTACTGCACAGAGAACATGCAGTACAAGTTCATAAGACGTGACTACAAATGCTTGTTAAATGATGCACTACGGGTTATCACATGCGTGCTGAAAAAAAGCAAAGACAGGACAGTCTTGGACGGCGTCAAAGAAGGACACGGAGTGTGTTTAAATGTTAGGTCTGAAACAGCCTCTAAGCTCTTGAATTTATCGTATTTCTGCTCATCCCATACAATGAAGGCTCTCAAGTAGCAGGATGCATCTTCAAATCAGTCCCTCTGGTGAAGAGGCTTTGAATATTTTGGTAGAGAGACTTCTTCAGCTCTAACAGACAAACAGAAATCTCTGCTCACGTTGGTACGTTTTTCCCAAAGACTGTCGCAAGACCTTACGCCACAGCCATTAATAGAACTGAGATGGCCCATTTCCTCAGGTGTCTGCAATAAAAAACTGCCATGGCTCAGTATTTTTGGAGGATTCAAAAGATTTTCACCAGGTTAAACAATGGAAAAATGAAACTTTTAAGGAAACACCACCTACCCGAATGTCCTCAGGATCCAGACTGTGTTCGCTCCACGCTGATGTGATGCTGCTGTTGAGATACGACCCGGAACGACCCATGTCTAGCTCGTCCTCGTAGGCTTCAGAGGCTATATCATCTCTCATTTGGGTGCCAGCAAACAGGAACTGGTGGAGTGGCATAAAAAAAAAACAATTAGTTGTCATCCCGTCAACAATGATATTTTATAACTTTTGAATTGTCAACAAGTCTCAAGAAAAGCTGAATTCCCCTGCATGTCTGTGGCTCTCACCCCAAAGCCCACTGATTCCTACTGAATATGCAAATCTTTAAATATATATCTTCAGAGTTCCCTATAACAGCTTGGTATTGTAGTTCTTAAACATTATTCAGACAGGAATATATAATGCATTTGTTGTGGGACTATTTTCAGCTGTGCATTAATACACATTTGGTGCTAGTGAGTATTCACAGCAGCAGGATGGTGTATGTGGGATTGACTCAAAATAAACTACAGGTCCCATGTTTATTGTAATGAAGGAACATGGCACCCAAAGCAAGACTAATTGTTGTGTTTTTAATTTTAGTTTTTGGACAACAATGGAGATTTATGGCACAGAGGATTAAGATATATCAGGCAGTACCTGTTTTTAGTATGGTGTGATTTTGTTGACAAACGGCTTTATTTTTATTGAGGAAAGTACAGCAACATAAAACATGACATGTGAAGTTTACCTTCGGTACGAGCAGTAGACCCAGTGTTACTGTTACAGTTAGGTGGGTGTGGGTGAAGAACAGCAGCAGCATCCAGTCTGGATGGAGCTCTGGAGCAAGAGTGAACCTGTCAGGATGTAAAGGGGGAAACAAAGATATACAGGATGTTAGAAGCAGGCAAACGAGAGAAATCTAACCTAGTTTGATCAACAGACATTTAGTTAATGTTCATCAGACATTTTACTGGCTGCAGAATGCATTGATATTTGTGAAAGTAACACAGTTGCAGACCAAGTTGACCATGGCAACAGTACTCCCACATACCAGGACAATGTGCCCTGCCATACTGCAAAACCTGCTCAGGAATGGCGCGACCTCACCTCAGAATTCCCACAGATCCAAATCCGATTGGGAGCAAGTTAGATCCACGGAGGCCAAACCTCACCATACGACTCAAAGGACCAAGTCTGATCTATGGTGGGCCCTCCATGGATTGAACTTGTTCCTGCACATCCCACAGATGCTCGATTTGATTGGGATCTGGGGGCTACAGGCCGTTCCTGAGCAGTTTTTGTGGTGTGGTAGGGTGCATTGTAGTGCTGTTGCCCTGAAGGAGTGTACTTGGTCTGCAATGGAAGATAGGGATGGGCGGATCAATCCCAAAATATCGATATTACTGATGCTCAGATGGATTCTGGCATAAATTGGATTGTTACAATGGGTTCAGTTCCAGTTTCTCTCCTCTATGTTGTCCCCACAATGTTCCACTATCTTGAACACATGTAAGCCAACTCCTTCCTGTCCTGTGTTTTTTAATAATAAAAGGTATCATTATTGGCGTGACTTGGTATGAAGCTGCTCAACGTTCACTCACAGCATTTTTTAGTATCTGCGACTCACATTTTTTTCCACTGCATGACTTTTGTAAGTAAACACACCCTTAAACCTGATTACTGATTGTCAAATTCCCAAATGTACATACAGTAAATGCAGTGAAGTCTAACTAAATTACACATACACGTAGGTCTGTCTGCAGTAAACCCTCTTAGACGCAGATGGAGCCCGGAGACACAGAGACCAGCAGACTTAATGTGTTTTCAGCCAAAGTAGATTTATACACTGTCAGTCCAGGCGTCAATTCCACCGCCTCATAAAATCCTCCACTTGGGTGATCCTTTTGCCAGCAAGGACACGATATTTCCCTCATTCTTTCAATTGCATTCACAATAAAAGGGGAGTGACCTTGATCTGGTCACAAGATTCAGCCTATTTATACATCAGACAGTAATAAAGAGGGCTGACTGTGGTGCAGCAGTCGCTGGAAAATGAGATAATTACAGGCAGAAACAATAGCGGCGCGAGGAGCAGCTCCAGCCTTTTATTTAACAGCCTTTCAGCACAGTGAGACCTCGTGTGCACTAAGGATATGAAGGTATGTCCTGTCGGATGCTAATTCAACCACTAGAGAGCCTCCATCCAAGCAAATGTCATCTAGCAGGCTCATTACGATGTTGGAGTCGGCAAATGGCTAATTAAGGAACAGTTAGTGTGGTAATAGCTCAGAGGCATGAATGAAGGCGAAGGTCCAGCATATGAAATGTCCCAAAGCTTTGAAGTCTTCCCTCATTCATGTTTTGTGAGCGGTTTTCTGTGCAGATGAGGATTTAATAACCTTGGCATGCTGTGTCCTCTCAGCCTGAAACACTCCCCATCACTCACGCCTCAACACCCCTCCAGCTATTACACTCCCTTCATTTTCCTCGGCTTCAAGTTTACACCTGGACCTGGCCAAAACGCAACGAAGAAGGAAGCTTTAACTGGTCACCGTGGGAGCAAATACAGCAGGTTTCTGTGAGCTACACAAATGGAAGCCAGATGCTGCTAACAAGCCCCAGTGTACACCGCGGTCTCTGGTGGCAGCCAGTCAGAATAACTAGCCACACCAGGCAACTTTCCAATTTGTTAGGGGTCTCGTCTGGCTATTTTTCTGCAAAGAAAAGCCTCACAACAAGGCTGGAGAGGCCGAAAAAAGGGAGTTGGCAAAGAAATCACAAAGAGCCAGATGTTCAGATACCCTCAGAACTATTAAAAAAACTGTGATTTCTTCCAAGAAATGATCAGGCTATAATTTAATGATACACAATTAATCAGTGGTGTCATGTCCCAAAGTGTATTTACTCATGTACTCTACTTTGAGGTACTTTACTTGAGTATTTCCAGTGTGGTATTTACTAAAGTAAAAGAACTGAATACTTCTTCCACCGCTACAATTTATTGGTGATGGATGTTAATTTATAACTGGAATATGGCTGCCAATAATTGGAGCTATTTATGCTGTCTTGAAAAAGCATAAATCATTCTGACATGGTTCATTAGTAAATAATGTGATGGAGCTGAGCTCTCAATTAGGGGGGACTCCAGCTAGGAACGTCTGAGGCGGTGTCAGCTGAAACGTCTCATTTAAAAAACTGCATGGTGCAGCTATTTGACATGTACACTGGAGGGAGAGTGACAATTTCACTACAATATAAAAAAAAACAACTCCCAGATGAACAGAGACGCTCGCCGTCGCCTATATGTGATGGAAATGAGACAATCTAGTGGAGGACACGCATGTGAGAATGACGACAGCAGAGATCGAATCAAAGACTGTGATATTAAATATAGAGGAAATGTGGAACATGACTGACAGCGTATGTATGTTGAAGTCGACGTTTTTGTTGGTAATTATTTGTGCTTTATTTTCATCGGAGCCGCGGATGGATGGATGTCTCTGCACCAGGGCTATTAAAATATACTGAATATGTATTAACCCTTTCATGCATGACTTATTAATTCACACTGTAATACTTTTGAATGTTTGTTTTTACTCTTAATCAACAACAATAATCCTTTTATTCTCAGAAAATCAGACTGGAAAAAAAGAAATACAATCCACATCGGGCATTTTCACATAAAAACGGGCTTGTATACAAATAAAATCTATTTAACAGTGCGGTTTAATCAAACTATTCAATAGTTAATTATATAAGCAACAGCAATTTCAGCATCTCAATGTGCAATACTGTAAATATCTTTGAGTTTTTGTTTCTTATTCATACTGTTCTGATGTTCTTACTGCTTTTTTTACTTTACTATTATTATCGTTTTAATTGATGCTCTCTATTTTTGCTTTCGCCTTTGCTGCTGTAATAAGTCAAATTTCCCTGTTGTGGGACTAATAACGGATTATCTTATTTTGTAATAAGAATCTGAATGGGCAGAACATCCACTGTGGACTGTGGCCATTTATATTTTCAGTCAAAGAAAAAAGATGCAGAGGAAGTATGATATTAATTATAATCTGGAAGGTATTTCTAACACCTTAAGTAGTTAAAAATGTCTTATTCTCTAAGAATAAGATATCATATTTCAAAATGTAAGCACCACAGATTAACTTCCTATGTCTCAAAGACGACACAGAAATAAATCTGCATGGATGGATACCGCTGTAGATGAGTGATTAGACGAACTGACCCTTTACTTGGTATTTTTAGTTCACATATCCCCTCTGAGGAATCCATATGCGTGAGGGGGGGGAGGAGCTGTTACCTGATGACGTAGAAAATCGCTGACAGGATGAGTTCGTTGTGAACGGCGATGGCCATGTAGCGAGGCTCGTGGAACGCCGACGGCACCGTCCTCACGGCGTAACACAGGTAGACCGCCCACAGCAGGAAGAGGAACTCAGCTGTGGAGCAACGAGAGAGAGAAGTGTTGTACAACACGTGTATACGGGATACAAGTCGCTGGTTAACAGAAGCTATCAAAGCTGTTTGTAACAGTTGTGGTATCCTCTGGACGATAAATGAATCCTGCATGTAACGTCTCCTTGGTAGCCAGCGCCACAGCAACCAACACGCTGCTTTTTCCATGAAAAAAAAGACCTGGTGCCATTATTTTGACATTTATGGTCTTGCTGCTTGAATTGTGAGGCTGTCAGGTGAATCACATGTTTTCCTCACAGCAGGAAGAACAGTGAGTATCAGATTGAAGTGTTATGTGTTTGGCTTGTGTGAGGGCATGTGAGGGTCAAAATATCTCAAATGAATGAAACCTGATTTATCTTTGGAGCTGGAGCGCTGCAAAAAGCTCTGAAGTTGCCAAGATTTTAATGATTAGATTTGGAAATTAAAGATAAATCGTCCTGCTTAAGAATATATTTGCACTTTCTTTTTAATCTTTGAACTCAGGATATATTCTTAAATTGATTATGATGATGTCTTTTATGCCTCAATTAGTCAGAAAATCTAAAAATTGAGTACAGGAGGTACAGGAGATCGGGAATTTGAATCCCGGCCAGGGACCTTAGGCAAAGTCCTTCACGCTACCAGCCTACATGTACGTATATGTATGTATATATACAGTTTTGTTGTGTGTAATGTATCAGCGTGAGACCCCTGACTGTGCCTATCTGCAGGTGCATATTTCTAAATCAAAAGGATTTATTAACTCTGTATGTGTGTGTAATTTATGGGCAGCATGTCGGTGACGTCAGCGCCGACTCGCACCTCCCCTATCACCGGCCTATTTTTACCCCCCTAATAAACAGGAGGAGAATGTGCCTTCAGTATACAGTATCACAGCATGGAGGCTCTGCTGGGGGTCCATCTGTTTTCCCTGAAGTCAGAAAAGGACCGCGGTTCTCCTCTCTTGAAGCCTGAGTCAGCAGCGTGAAGATTTCCTTGACGCGACACGCCGCTCCCCTCCGAGCGTCTTTGATTCCTCATCCGTCTTTATCCGCCGCCGGTCGCCCTCTCCTCGGTGCACGACGCAGGCGTGCATCCAAAAGTGTAGCACCGGTGGAGAGGATTAATGTCTACTTTTGGGAAATTTAAAAGCACTGCCAAATGTAGATGGAGGCAAACGGTCTTACTCATCCAACTTCACATTCCTCACTCTTCTGAACTCCAAAACGCTATCACTGCTTAACAAATTACTCCTTGATTTTATGCCATGAATACCTCAAACAACCCGTGTTTTCTCACAGACGCAGAGTTCGGCGAATTAATCTCTGTAAAACACCCCCGTGGAGGCAGAGGGTGGGAGCAGAGCCTTACCGACAGCCATCATGTAGTCCCAGCGATCCAGCAGGCACGTGCTGAACTGCAGCCCGTCGGGCGTGTAGCCCACGTCGATGAGAGCCAACTTCCTGTCCGGGTTCTGACAGACGGCAGATGTCCACGCCACCAGGAACCAGCAGACGATGAGCAGGATGATGCCCAGCAGACGCAACACTCGCCAGCTGGTCATATAGGGGATCCTCTGGGCGGTGCGGGACAGGAACACCTTCAGCACCCTGTGGCGGGGGAGACGAGAAGATAAGAAATATCTTATTGTGATGGCAGATAATCAAGACCATGTGTATCTCAGGATGTATTCTTTGTCCTTTGATTTCGATACAGTGCGACGCAGCAGACATTTTCATCTCTGACATACATTAGTCAGATCCATCCGTGTACGTGACATAATGTAGCTTTAAAGTCACAAACACTGTGTAGCAGGAATTAGACTGTGCCTCAAACACATGACCAGCCACCGCTATTCTTAGGCTCTGCCCTTCACGCACATTGATGAAGTGTCCACTGCGCTCCCCACTAATGAGCCCCCCATCAAAAATTGATCTGTGCAATATGTTAACTTGCACCTCTAAGGGGTTTACCGAGCGCCCGCCCGCATTAGCCACATCCTCTTTATCAGCATCTTCATTAGGCCTTTTTGACAGATTCACCTGACAAAAAAAAAAGCCCCACAGATGAACAATTTCAAGTGCATTACTTTAAACACAGCAGACCCCCCTGTCTCATTATCGGCTATTCAGTGCCGGATAACCTCCCTCTTGTCTCTCTTCGCTCACTGTATCCTCCAGCAGTCCTCTCCACCTCCCCTGATCTCACACACATTTGTCTCTTCGCCAAACATCATTCAATACCGCGTTTATATGTGGCGATCATTTGGGGCCGAAGCACTCCCCGTGTTTTCTTAATTACTTTTGCTTGGCATTTGTCTCTTCCACTTAATGAGGTAGTGAATCCACCCCGAAACATGTACAGCAACGCAGTCTGGTGATGAATTAGGCAAGAAACAGCTTCATAAGAGACTTTTACAGGGAATTAAGATGTAAGACGCAGTAATCGCACTTAAAGAGGTCAATGTAATCCGATTTTCGACATTTCCTGGGATGGATAACGATGTTGGACAAATGGTTTTGTGTGGATGTAATGTGTGTGTGTGTTACCTGTACAACTTGAGAGTCAGCGTCCCGTAGACGGTGGCGAAACCGAGCAGTCGAACCCATCGCAGCAGGATGCAGCGGAAAACACTCGGCTGGAAATAGAGAATCCCGACCTGCAAGAGGACGGAAGGAGCCTTTAGATGACAAAGGTTGTACAAACAAACTAAATCAGGAATAAGTCAGAGAGCCATCCAACTGTGAGTGTTTTCCATCTAGATGATAATGGGCCCTGTATGCCTGAGAAATTTTAAAACACAAAATCATGGGAAGTAGCTGCCTGGCTCTTATACAAATATTGGTTCGTTCCATTTATGCTCTCTTAGGATTTATATTTCCCTCCTTAAAACCTCGTAAAAGTTGTTTTACACTGACAACATCTACTTTTTCTACTTTCTGTGCCACCATCAAACTATCGAAGGGGAATTTTAAATGTTGTAAATCAACCCTGGAAATAGGATTTCGACAAAACAATCAGAACACGACCTCCACTTATTAGGTTTTACCAGATTTAAGTCCTATCCAGCCCAGTTTGCAGTTAACGTTTCTGCAAACCACTGATAAATCCACATTCACATTACATGTTTATGATCTTACTTTTATAACGAGAGGTGGAGGGGACGGTGATGGAGTTACAACTCAACATTTGTAAGTGTGACACCGCGTTTTGTGGCGACCAAAACAGGTATTTTAAGCAAAAACATGATCTTTTCCAAACTCTAACTAAGTGGTTTTCGTGCCTTAACCTAGTCGAGTCTCGGTTTTGCAGAAATGTATATTGCCAACACTTATTCCGGCCATTGGGTCGCCCTCTCACATGGTCGTAATCGGCTTGAAATACACACTCACAATAACTAAATCCACTTCAGTGCTCCTTCACTAAACTGCCTCAAATACATTACAATGGTGCAGCCGACGCTGTGATGTCCTTTTTAAGTCGTGGAAGGAAACGAGCCCTTAATGTGCAATCATAGCATAATACGGCAATTAAGCATTGTGGCATGTACTGCGAACAGTCAGTGTGATGTCTTAGATGTGAGATTTAATGGATGAAAGGCTCAGAAATGCTCAGATATAGTTACTGTAATTACTTTGAGTTGTACTATTGATACTTCTGAAGCGACAGTAAAAAGAAATGGTTTATTACAAGGAAATACTGTAATTAGGGTACAGCTCCATACAGTAATTGAGCAATAAAGTATTGTAGTTTAACAACAAAGTACACATGCTAACATGCCAAAAGGCAAATAACAGGCTAACAGGCCTACAAGTGGTCAAACAAGGTACACATGCTAACAACAGGCTAACTGGCTAAAAAGCAAACTTGCTAAAATAATAACAACAGGCCTACAAGTGGTCCAATGAGATACACATGCTAACAGGTTGACAGGCTAACATGCTTGTGTTAACATAAAAACACAGTACATTGCTGTAATATTACCATAAATGTACAATAAACTTGCATATTTTAAGTCAAAATACTGTATTTTTACTGTAAAATGTGTCTAGGATACTGTAAAAACACAATATACTACTGTGATTTTCATCAATGTATTTTACAGTGTAGAACAGTGAGGTTCAGTGTCATTTTATAACCATCCCTGGCATTTCTTAAAAAGACACTAATCCATGTGAGGCTGCTAACATCATGCAAAGCTTGCCCTTGAGACAAAGAGGAGGGCATCCACCCGTGTTTGCTACGAGGACCCAGAAACACACTGAAATGGTGCACGTCCAAAAAAGACAAAACAAAACACTGATGGCCTTCCAAAGACACAACAAGCACCAAAACAAACACACACACACACACAAAAGGAAGAAACAAACATCTGAGGCAACATAATTATCTGTCCGTTGCAGATGTGCAGCGATTTCCCCAGTGGGATTGTTAATGTTAATCGGATTAGCCGAGGCATTATTACGTTCCCTCAGGCTGCGGAGAAGACGCAGCTATGTGGATATTTTTGCTCACTAGGTTTGAGTCAGTCAAGGGACACCGAGGACCCCACGGGAGAGCTGGTGGCCCACATCCTCGTCTGCTCGCAGGCGCTGGCCGACCAAACGCAAGAAACTTCTGACTCAATGAAAGCTCGCTCCAGTTGACTCAGCTTCGCAAACGGGAATGTGGCACAGAGCAAATAATGAATAGATGAGTGCTCTGCGTTTAATATTAAATGCATACGGGGTGTTTCATGATGACTTTTACTCGAGGGAGGATGGAAACGCCTCTGGAACTGTATTTCAGACCATCCATGGACACACAAAACTCACAGTGAGGTTGCAGGAAACATCTAAATAACGTGTTACTGAGAGAAGAAGCACAGCAGCCGATAAAGAGATGGCAGGCCGGGCAGCGCTGAGCAACTTGCTGACGTACATTCGTGTCCACGGGGACAGAAGAGGGCACCAGGAAAATGAGTAAAAACACACCAGGGGACAAAACCCAGCTCATGACTCCTTTTTGGACAAACTACAAAACAGCAGCTGGATTGCTGTCACACGGCAGTTTAACGCCGGTGTTGCTGGGGAGGTGTTTGAGTCGGCCCTCGAGGGAGCAATGCTGCCTCTAACAGATCTGAACGAGTCGTTATGAAAAAGTTTTTAACACGTCGAGCAGTTTAATGGTGCGATCTCACCTACTGTTCGTTTTCACTCGTCAAAATCACAATGGGGAAGTTTCTAGATTTGGTTATTCACCTTTCGCAAACAACACATCAGACTGTGCCAGTGAAGTTGATCATCACACGGAGCATTTTCTCTCTGCTAAAATCCCCTTTCCTTACAAGTGGGACGCTCATATGCTGTCAGCAGGCGATCTACCTTAACTTTATCATTTAACTTTGCCATGCTAAGCCCTCTAAGCATGAGTCACTGCCAGCAATTAGATCTGTGTCATTATACCACAGATGGCTGGAAATAAGAGTCCACATGGGCCTCGCTTTTTCTCTAGTACCCGCATAATGTTGATTTTTGGTTGGTTTTTGAGTGAAACTTCTCAACGACTGCTACATGGATGTACTTCAAGTGTACTTTACTTAACGTTGTTGATCCTCTAACCTTCTCTGGCACCATCTTCATGACCAAACGCCTGCAAAGCTTCTGGGTCTGAAAAGTTAAGCCACTGCAGAAGTGCCTTAAACCTGCGTTCTTTCTAATGGCCAGCAGGGGGCGACTCCACAGGTTTTAAAAGGAAGATGGATTGTATGTAAGCTTATGAGAAAATGACACTACTTCTCACTTGATTTGTTGCCTCAGTAAACGGCTTCCTGATGAGTTGGTCTCAATCTAATATAATGTAAGCTTATGGCAAAGTTTTTTGGGCCCCAGTGCATCACGTGATGTTGTAATTACATGGTTTGGCCACTACGAAAATTGGCTTCCTAGCCTGGCGCTCTTCCTGGGGGCTTGGAGTGGGTCCTCTTCTGCAGAGTCCGCCATGTTGCGCAGCCATCTTTCTACAGTAGCCCAGAAAGGACAACCCAAACACTGGCTCTAGAGTGTTTTTTAGCATTTCTATTGGCTTTCTCTTTCACATTTACACAAGGGAAGGGTGAGGTGAGGGGTATTGAGTTAGTCTGCAAACTCATCACTAGATGCCAGTAGATCCTACACACTGGACTTTCAAAAATCTATCGACAAACTACACACATCAGGCCATTTCAGGCGGCCTGCTGTGATTTGGTGCCACCTTTGGTTTGACTTGATTTTGGGACAGGTGACAAAAATATATGCTTAGTTTTCTAGCAGCTTAAAACACCCGCTGAAGTTTCTGATGAGCCTCAATTTTTGTTTGTGCAGAGGAAAATATTACATCCTGGTTCCAGTTACTCACCGTAACGCAAAACCAACAACACGCTCCCTGTGGACTCTCAGCTCTCTGCAGTTCATCTGATACAACAAGGTATATCCTCATCCCCCCTCTGACCAATACTACTCATATTTTAGGGACAAAAATAAGCATAGTCAGTGTCCTCAAACGCTCTCATGACCCTCAGGAGTTCACAACACAAGCCACGCACTTTCCATAAGTGGTGTTTCTGGGAAGAGACCGGTCATGAACCTCTGACAGGTTTCTCTTAACGCCAGCGTGCGTAAGATCAGATTCTGCCCCCCTTCTCCTCTTCAAACCTGCCATTAATAATCAATGCTAAGTGCTGGGAATCTTAGATTCAGCGCCGTGGGAAAGGGAAGGGATCAGGTGTTATTCCCGAACGTGTGTGTGTGTGTGTGTGTGCGTATGCAGGGATTGAGAGGATCAGGGTGCTGTATAACTATCTAATGGACATCAATATGGAGGAGACAATTATCAACACACTTACTACTCTTCAGCCTGCCTCCCCCCCAGTTTCTCGTCTCAGTTACAGCATGAGTAAAGGCTTCTGGAAATGCTGAGTGAGCGTTGCCAAACAGCACTCGTCACAGCCAACATTTTTAAATTTGCTGATTATTGTAAGTTTAACAACATCACGCCAGTTTGCAGGAAATATCTGGGCTGTTATTTTGGTTGTTCTGGGCAGTGCAGGTAGAGCACGTCCCAGCTGGATGTCTGCCGCGATCATTACGTTCATCTGCTCACCTGGGCCTCCCGACTCCCCAGACGCCTGACTTAACACAACCTGGCTGCGCAACCGCCCTCCCAAAACACAGTCCTGTCATGTGGAAACGGCAAAACAGAACAGAGTGTTCTGCAGACGCACACCTGAGGAGGGTGACATTCAGCTTCCATAGGCAGATAAAACTTTTTTTGAAGTTGTTGTGGAAGTGAGCAAAAAAAAAAAGAAGCTAACCGGCTGACTGAAGCACTTCATGGTTTATCTTTCGTTCAAGGCTTCGGTTTTGTATTGATATTCGTAAAAAAGAGACAGAGAGAGCTCCGGTTTGCAGGAATTTAATTTGCTTCAAGATTCTTCCGTAGAGTCCTTCAAACGGACGCTGTCAGGTGTACAGATCCCTCTCTTTTTAAATTCTGACAGGTATTTCGGATGCAGCACCCCTCCCATAGGGCTTTGGGATGTGCATCTATTTTTTTGCTATCTTTTCATGAAATTATTCTCAACCAACCATCAGCCTTGGATGTCCTTTCCACCACATTTCTCCCGTACTATTCGTCATCATCATCAAAACCTTTACAGTAATAGTTTTAGACATTCTGGTAGATATACTGAGACTCTCACACTGTATCTGCATGGGAAAGAATAGCGAGGCTGTCTCTGTCTAAATCCACCAAATCCTCCAAAATCCACCTTCAGAGCTCACTGTTTAATACTTGTTTATCTGATTTCTCAAGAACTATTGTGTGTCAGTTGCCAGTTTATTGGGTACGCCTTGGCTTTTTTATTTTTTTGTTTATTTCTTTGGAAGTTCTCACTTTGACACGTTTAATTCCAGTGAATAACTCCCAGTGAGAAACGCACCGTGACTCCATGTAGGTCAACTTTGCACAAAAAAGTCTGATAGTGATAGTTTAATATCCAAAAGGTCACAGGTCAACCTCACGGTTAGCTTGGAGACATTCAAACTTCAACCTTTTTGGATACACTGTATGTCATCGCTTCAACATTTTTATCCTTTTAGACGCATGTTTGTTTGTTTGTGATGCAACACAAGACAAGTGACAGGACTCGACAAATGAACGAACAAGCAAGAACAGGTTAGGTACACCTTGTTATATTAAAGAAATGGACTCCTGTTATGCAGCAGTACAACTCAACAGAAGCACAAACTCCATCCTCCAAAATCAGCTCTTAAAGTTCCCTTCATCCCACCTGATTTCTATAAACATACGTTACATAACGCGTCAGCTGACGTTTTCTTTCATCGAGGATGCACGTGGACCGTTGAGAAGGAGATATTAACCTGACAGCAGATGTTATAACAGATATTAGGAGCTGCGTTAATGCTCTCATCAGGACTGACTTGCGGGACAATGACTCAGCAGTTGTTAGGTTTTGGACGTGATGGCTGTTGATGGGAACATCAGCTGTTGTTGGGGGGTTTGAACCTGTGATGGTATGGAAAGGGCGGCCTCGCTAACCACCACATGAACGTACCTTCAATAACCTAGATTTTCCACCAAGAAGCCGTTTCTTTTCTCAAATGTTTAAGACAAACGAGACTGAAACACAGACATGTAACATATGAAAACGTCTCAGTAGTTTCACCCGTCTATCGGGATTTTTAACAATGATCGCTGGTGAAACGAGGAGTGATGGGAGACTAAGACACGGGCAAACAAGAACAAGAGCACGATTCACACGCTCACCCACTTACTCATTCAATCAACACTCAGTCACTTAATTTGCAGTTATCTTTCATTCCTAATCATCTCTCGTTTCAGCACCCACCAGCTGGCTCCGCGCACACACACACACAGATTCAGTGGGTTGGTTAGCCGCTAGAGTTTTGTCCCTGTCGATACGACGGTGACGCAAGCCGGCCAGCTGTGGTGCGAGCAGCAGCAGCAGCAGCAGCTTTCAATGGAGCTGCAGTGGTGTCGGCCACCTCTGCGTTCAACTCTCCTGTCTTTTCATCCTTTCTGTTTGGACTTCTCTCTTTGTTTTGACCATTTTGAAAAGAGTGTGGACAGCCTCCTCTTTCTTATTGCTATCTTTTACAGTGTAGAAACACTGAGGGGACAGAGGAGGGCAGCAGCCTGTCGTAGCAGCTGAACAAAAGATTGGCTGGAGTGTGAGGCCATGTTGGAACAAGCTGGTTCAAACTTAAACTACAACCAAACACTTTGTTCTTTGTGCACCGTCCTTACACTACAAGCTAACTTAAGTCTTACATCATTTAAAACACTGCTGCAGAATATTGTGTTTCATCAAGTGCAGTATATGAGTAATACTTTTAAAAAACACAAAACATCTATTAGTATAGATAAAGTAATATATGATTCCTTTATGGCACATAAACATAAACCTCCATATACTGGAGCAATTAAATGTAACTTCCTGGAAAAAGACAAGGAAGCTAAAATAGAAGGAAGGGTCGTTATGTCACATATCTACGTTGTATGATTTCTGATGAAGAAACGCCTCCAGAAAATGAAAGACTACACTTCACAGAGATGATTGACAGGGATGATTTCTGCTGGTGAGACTGCACTTAGCAGCACAAACACGAGCCTTTCCTACACACATTTAAAGAAAAGGAACAACGTGTCACCACAGTTTGGACCCAAAGCAAGATTTTGGCGACGTAATGACCCTTCCTTCTTTGTTAAGTTCCTCGGAGAAAGATAGTTGGTTATATCTCATCCCCAGGCCGTCCAAAACTGATGCTTTGCAGTCTGACCCGAGCTACCAACCCAAAGTGTCAGTCGGCTATTTGACGACCCGAGGACGAGACTCAACAATCGACTACCTTTCTCCAGTAAGTTACATTTTGTCCAGACATTTCCTGCCTTGTGCTGAGGTGAGGATCTCTTTCTTCAGTTCTGTTGTCGTATTGACACTCAATAATTTGTCGCTCTCCACCTTTGGAGAATTTATTTGTGACTAAAGGGAGAAGGCTGCTTCTCTTCCTACTACCAGAACTGTTTCTGTTCAGGAAACCTTCAACACCAAGTTGTTGTTTCTTACTCTGGTCTGAATGTTTTAGAGAAAGGATAGATAGCTGTATCACACAAGTATAATCATAAATAATTAAAACATACACACAGGTTTACAGAAAACTTCAAAGATATTCTGGCAGAGTCAATATTTGAAATAAACCCTGTGTAGTTTTTGCGTTAGAGAAATGGGGAGAAGCACAGCTATGTACCAACAGAGACAGATGCTGCTAGACAGTAACACAATGCAAGCGTCAACATTTTTCTATTTTTTGTGTAGGAAATGCATTCAACACGTTTGTGTGGCCTCGAGGAAACACACAAATTGGTTTTGCTGAATAAAACTGAATGTAAACATTAAGATTATTTGTTTGCAAAAACAATCCCAAGAGTTCCTTTAAAATCCCAGTGAAAATAAATTCCCATCTCCAGTCAGAACAGCATAAAATCACACAAGTACCTTTGTATTTAGTCTTTTATGTATGAGGAGTTTTTGGCTTTTGACTTAACTTCAGTGAAATTGCGAGGATGAAACTAAAACTCTTGTGTCCGTGGTTTCTGGGTAAATAAGTAAGTTATCTGGTGTTTAATTAATTGATGTGAACTGCTGAAGTTATAAACTGACTCAGTAATTTCAGAAACACAGCAATTTTTCCCAAAGCTTGCTAACATTAGCCACCATAAGCCCCGGTCAAGCCTGACCAAGTTATGCTGTAGCAGTAAAAAACAGCTGAGCCTGAATACAGTGTGTTTAAATACTTTAAGTTAATTAGTTAAACAGAAATTTACAAGGATTAAGAAGCAAGTGGAAAGAATATTTACATTTTTGCATGCTGATATTCTCACAGTTCATATTTAGTTTAGGATAGTTTAGTTTAAGATGTGTAAAATGTCACTTATTTTGCATTTGTAATATTTAAGAAGTAGGTAACTATGATTATCATTTCCTAGTGACTGACATTTTATTTTGAAAGTCTCATGAGAGTAGTAGTAACGATTCTTGCTTCAGTAAATAATAACTTCTGCACCACATTTTCTTTTGTTGAAGTAAACTGGTCAACTTTATCAAGTGGTCCTGCGGATTTCTTTTGATGTGGCTGAAGATGAAGGGAATCGTCAGAGCGTCAAGCTAAGGCTTCATTCAAACGGTATTGAACGTCTTTTTATTTAACGTAGACGGGGTTTAAACTTTTCTTCTGGCTCCAACAAAACCAAGATGGTGACAGCCGTAAACTCAAGGCTTCATAATGCTCTCGACGTCTCGGTGGGTTCACGCTTCGTCCGACACCATGAATGCCTTCCATGACCGCAGGTTTTTCACCTGGCTTTTGATTGCAGCCTAACTTTAATATCATGAAAACACAAAGTCTGCCACTCTGCAGTCCCCAAAGGCTCCATATGAGAATGGAAACACACCCACAACCACAACATGACGCCCTACTGGATGCACCACAGAGCATACACAAATAATTTTGTGCTAGACTGCTTTAGATAATTATCTCTCGCTGCAGGGCAAACGGGAGATATTCAGCAAATAACACTTAAGAAAAAAAAAAGAAAGTGGGTGGATTCTTTTATTGGACTAATGCAGTTAGCGAAAGAGCAGCAAAAAGCAGCAGTGTGTAATTAAGTTGTAATGTGTAGACAATAAAAATGCAAATGCGCGTGTGCACGCGAGGGTCGATGCAGAGGTTGAGAGCTTCAGGGATTGATCCCCTTCCACCGTGAAGGTCAGGGTCCCACAGGGTATCGATCACATAGGATGTCAGACCTCTCTCTCAATGCCGTGAAATGAGTTTACTGCATTCAATAACAATATCATATGTTCCTACACACTGTAAGAGTACGGCTTGTTCTCTTACTTCACCTACTTAACTGTCTTCTGTTGATGTTTGATGATCAACGGACGAACTGCGCACTCAGTAAGTATATGTGTGGCATCATCCACTTTTTTGCTTTAATATATTAAATGTACACACTCTGGAATTGAATACATTTTTTGAATGTATGAAGGGATTGAATTGAAACTCAAAAATGTGGTTTCGGCTTCTTAAACCTGCTTTAATTGATTTTCTTGCCACTTGGGGGCAGTAAACAAGCTGTAACACAACATCGGTGTTAAATTGGCTGACGCCTCGATTCTGCCGGTCACGTCTCCATGGCCTCGTGTGTGTTGTGATTTTGTTCTGTCCTCCACGCAGCTTCAATGCAATCTCATGCTTCTACTACGGGTGAGTAAGCTATGTAGTTAAACCTTCGTTTGTCTGTTTTAAGTTATTTTATCGTTCCTATTTCCAACTTCCAACCGTGTCTGCACAGGGTTTTTTATTTTGAAAATTGACCGGCTGCTCTATGCTCTTCCTGTTTCTGACTTCCTGTCTGGCTCGATCCGCCCTGTGCAGCTTCATGAGGCTTCTGTCCACTTCTGGGATCCTTCTGGTGGAGC
Source organism: Pagrus major (assembly GCF_040436345.1). NCBI lineage: Eukaryota > Metazoa > Chordata > Actinopteri > Spariformes > Sparidae > Pagrus > Pagrus major. The sequence continues at coordinate 23,163,328 of NC_133233.1, forward strand.
CACGAGCATTGTCTATATGGCAGAACATGAAGCATTTTGAGCTGCGTTTCTGACCGTATGCTGAATGGGAAAGCCAATATTCATTCTCCTTTTAGCTCTGTTTTTGGTCTCCACCAACACAGATGCATGAAAGCAGCTTATTAGGACCCATATTTAGGTTTCTTGTCAGGCCTTGTCCTCTAGTGGCTGTAGTAGTTATTACGGCTGCAACGGAGGAGGTGAGGAGAAGCAGCATAAAGGGCAACAAGTCCATTAAACAAGAGTTGGACTTTCATCCAGGAGAGGCTGTTCACCTCCAGTGAGAAAGTCAACGGTGAGTTATTTTAGCTTAGTTACATCGTGAATCTGTGTCACGTACATAACGTAACATCAGTTACGTCATGTCAAAGATGATACTTTACCACTCAGCCACTGTAGGATTAAACACGCTCCTTTTTCGTGCCATAAAGCGACTTTTGGGAGATTGCAGTGTACTCATTTTGTTAATATCTCTAAATCAATGCGGTCAGAACTTAATGAAGTTAAGACCCCGATAGCGCGACCCAAATGGTTTGAATTGTGCCTCTGTTAGACGGCAGAACTTTAAAATGATGGTTTGAATGGTGAATTATTATTCGAATTGGCAGCTATGACGTCTAGAGGAGCAAACTCATACTAATGGAGCACTTACTGAAATGAAAATGCCAAAATAAAATATCATATATTAGTCATCTGTCAATGACGCTGTAAAAACAAATCAGTATTTTAGATTTGAAGAGCAGAAAATGTTAGCCAGTTCCAGTCAGAAGAACAGACGGTGCTGAATTTCCAGCCTTTTGTTATCACAGTTTCTTTGGAAACTGCCACCAGCTAAAGGGGAGAGAAATGACTTTCAGCCATTTAGTGCGTCTGTCTCCATCTGAGTGGAGAATGGGATGGTGCAGCCTCGGGAATCATCCTGTCACAACAAAGCTCTCGTGCTACTTTTAATGTTTTGACACGAAATAGTGACAGCCATCCGGTCCGCCCATGCCTCGCTTTTCCTGGTCATCATCTCCTGCTCATCTCCTCCCTTTTTCCTAATCTACAAAAACACCTCCAGTATGAGAGAGTGGGAGGTGGGAGCAGAGGGGAGGTGGGGTGTTGTAATAGCAATGGATCCATTTTTATATGAAAGCCGACACTCGGTGCCACATGGGAAGGGCAGCTTTCTGGAGGGAGGTAATGGTTTCTTCTCCTCCCGCCTCTCCCTGAGGTGGGCCGAGTGTAAATTACATCCAGCTCGGCCTCTGCACAGCCGAGACCAGAGCTGGCTTTCCCTCGCCTCCTACAATTCCCTTCTCTCCTCATCACCAGTAAGATCCCGAGAGATATTCCCATCGTGCTTCTGCACAAAGGGACATATCAGAGAGGGAATAACCTATGTGGTGATGCTATCTTTCTTTTTTTCCTCAGGAACACTCCAGCTGCAGCCGTGCATCCTCAACTCCAACTTAGCCGCCGTATGTTTTGGGAGACTCGACAGCACTTTGCAGAAGCAAGGAGGGAAGCGAGGGTACGAAGGCACGGCTGGAAATGCAAACAGCAACCCTCCAGATTCACTTAAGTCAGATTGAAAGTGTCAGAACAGCTTGGATGGAAGGCAGAGCAGAGCAAGGGGAGAGAAATGGCTGGCAGACTGTGTTTCATGGCCTGTCAGGTCAGGACACATTATCCCCTGGCCATACTGGTTCTCATTAGCCCCCTGATGTGCTGTGAAGCCCTGCCTGCCTGCCCGCCTGCCTGCCTGCCACGCAATGGCAAAGCCCTGAGTTGGGCTGAGGTGGCACCTTGGCCCAGCTTGGCACCGAGACGATGCTGAGATCGGACAGGTGGAAAGAGAAGGGAACGCGGGACGGGGGAATCGCACCCAAAGGTCACCGGTTTGAAAAGTTTTGACTTGAAGCTCCCTACTCTGCCCCTAAATAAAGATTGGTTTACGTGCAGAAAGTGGAGTGATGCGAGTCATCATTTTATATTGGCATATCAGAACGGACTGCATCAGCTTTGTCCTCATCAGAGTAACAACAGCGCTCGTCATTTGTTCCAGGGCTCAAAGCTGCCGGTGACCTAAACGTTGAGGTACAAGTGACGCGTGATGCCGTTACAGGTGTAAAACTACAAAACCTCTCAGCGTGGAGGTCTGGGTGGATGATGAGCCTCGGTTTTTGTGACTTTGGCGCCGTGGTTTTACTTCTGTCTTCCTACCAGCAACTGACATTGGTTTTCATTAAACAATAACCAAGATTTTCCAATTATTTTTGAAAGAAAGTTGGTTTTTGTTCCCAACTGACTCTTTGGGATTGTATGTCATACCAAACCCTTCACTTCAGCAGGTGGCAAGGCAAAAAATGGTCATGTAAATCTTTATATAACGCTGATATGAGTGTTTTTAGAAATGTACTTACAAGCTGTGTACCTGCTGGAAGACTACATCTTTGTAAAAATGCTTCAGTGCCATTAAACATACTTAAAATCGAGGGCAAATACTCCTCAGGATTGGAATCGAAACACCTGCTCAAACTAGTTCGCTTGACGTGCCAGATGGTTTGTTAAACAGGACCATCTGGAAAGGTGCCGCTAAAAACTGTTTGGAAAAAAGGGGGCAGGTGCTTTAAAAAAATTCTTGGCAGACGATTTGATGAACCATCTGTCTGTCACGGGCTAATTAAAACCAATAACATCAACAATATTAGAGCGCCGCCACCGGCAGGCAGTCAGTAAGTCAAAACTGTCGCGGTTGCAACATGATGAAGTTGAAGATGAAGTCAGGCAGGTAACAGAACAAAAGGAGAGCTTTGATAGAGTGAGCTGTTTTACGAAGTCCAAAGTCAGAAAACAGGCTGGGGAAAGAAGTACAAACCAGAAGCTCCATATGTATGGATCCAAAAACACATGGGCAGAAAACACCAGGTACACAAGAGGGAAACAGGTGAGCTTCAACTACAAAATAAAACTGTTTTTATGTTCTCTTGTTTCCTGTTTTATTTTGAAAATGTTGCCCTCATGTGTCACGTCTAGCTTTTCAGTTCCTCCTTCCAGTGTTTTTCCATTCCTGTCCCTTTACCTGTCCTTTTCCCGCCTCTCTCCACCTGTACCTGATCCCCTCGTTAGTGTGTCTGTATATAGTCTCTGTTCTCCCTCATGTCTTTGTCAGTTCGTTCTGTCTTCCCCCATGATGCCACCCTGTGTTTCCCACCAGTGTCTCCTCCAGTGTCTCCTCGTTGGTATGTTTATGATTTTTGTTCCTACTTTGTCTTTTGTCCATTGTGACTCGTTTTAGTTTTTTCTTGATTTCTTGGTTTCGTATCATTCAGCTTTAGTCATTAAAGCTTGCTTTCCGTTCCTGTTTCTAATCCTGCCTCCCGTGTGTTATCTGCATTTGGATCCTCACCTTGTTTGCCAAATTACAACAAAAACAGGAAATCAACAAAGCAAAAAACCCAGATCGTGACACAAACTCCTACTGAAACCAGTCGAGAGAAGAGCGAAAACATCCTTTCCATCGAGAAAAGCCTTCAGCGCTGTTCTTTGCTTTTCTTTCAATGAAATATTCTCTCCAGTTCTGATATAACAGATGCTAAAACAGCTACGCTAACCTCTTGAGTCGCTTCTCTTGCAGGTCGTCACGCCCAAACTACACACATAGCTGCCTTGTGTTCTTCAGAGGACGCTGATTGGTTCGGCCAGTAGCACATATCTTGATGATAGCGTGAACTTGTGAATCCAACTTTTATTTTTATCATTTTTAATGCATTTACAGCAGAAAGTCTTCCAATGTAATCGTTTTAATCAATTTATATAACAAGGGCGTCGTATGGTATAAACAGAGCAAGACCTCGGTGGTTAACATGAGCAGTGAAAATACACACGGTGGGAAAAAAAAACCCCACAGCAGCGACTGCTTAGCACACACGGTGTTGTCAACTTTATAAATAGAAAACTTGCAGATTATTACTTTTACATGTGAGATAACATTTATGAATGCATAAGCAGCAGAGCAGGAGGCGTGACATGTCTCGCAGGGGAGAACACGGGAGGGAAGGAACGAGCGGCGTCTCTGGGGCGGCCTGCACTGCTGCACACACAGATGGGCAGGAAGCAGCGAAGGGAGAATAAGTCTCATGTGTCCTCATACGGCGTGTTTACATGCAGGGAAGTCGCTGTTAATGTCAGCTTTATGCACATAATATAAAAGAGAAACTTCTTTCACAAGGACGAGGGATTTCTGCCGGAGAAACCTGATTTCTTGGCCCTTTCATGCCCCCGACAGTATTTTAACATTTTTGTATGGGCATGAAAAATTTCAGACAGATTGTGATAGCAGCACAGAGAGGAGAGGAAGTACATCCAAAGTTTGACTGGAGCTAATTAACTCAAGTCAGTTCCCGCAGCAGCTCAACAGTAGGCCATCTGCAAATTTCAAACATTTGTGCACACACAAGAAAAACTGTGTGCTCTCCTAATACAGAGCTGATAGTTCAGGATTAAGAACGCTACAAATGGGTCACAAATTACAGGACAAAGCAACATAATGTGTTTAATAAGATGTTGGGCCACCGTGAGCCTCCAGGAGAGCTTTAGTCATGAGTTTAGATGAAGCTCTGCACTGAATTTCAACCAATAATATCAAGCCGTCAATCTATCTTCAACTTTAAACTGTGAGCGAGTAGCACCGAGCGAACATTTGACGATTTCACTGATTACTGTACAGAAACACAAACCCTCTGTGATCCACAGAGTTTCTTGAAGAACAGATGGCTTTACTTGTTGCTCAAGTAACAGTGGCTAACTGTACCGGGCTCCAAGTGAATACGCCGGTGTCGAGGCCGAACGCAAACTCTGACACCAGCTGCGGTGGTCTGACGACAGGGAATCCAGTACAGAGTACTGATTTACAGAGTTTTGCTGCTGTTAGACAGGTACCACCTGCTCATTTAGCCACGCAGCCAAATATATTGTTTGAATCACACACAGAGGAGTTTCCCGATCGGACGCTGCTGTAGAACCACTTTATGATGTGGTTTGGTGAGATTCTGGTGCAAAGGTGACTACTTTGTTAAGATGTGGGGCAGCTTCCTCAGTCATGGTTACAATATTGTGCGTATCCATGTGATTAAGGTTTGTCAGTGATGGTGGTCAAGCATGGGAAGGTTTTCTGCTACAGCGTTTCCTGCCTTAACCTGTTTTCTAGCACTTTTTGTAGGAATTACAGGAAGAAAATGACAAAACTAAACCAAGGCAACCGACTGTGAGGTGATAAAAGAAAAGGAGTAAGAGCTGAAGATTTCATTGCTTCATCTCTTCTCTCTTTTTGCAAGATATCGTGTGACACCTGAGCTGCGGTTTGGACGAGTAAAATCACGTTCAAATAATCGTCTTTTTGCATTCTCCTCGTTATTGTGAAGTATCAGAGTGCCTTCAGACAGACGGAGGCCAGGTGGATCCTAAATGCAACACCTCTGATACATCCCCCTCTTGTCTGAATGTACTGCTGGCTTTGATTTGATTCGAGAAGATGGTGGCATCTGAAAAATAAACAAGTAGCAATCGTAATCCAAGCTCTGTCGCTTTACCCCCCCGATCTAAGCCTCCCCAGCAGCGTCAATAAGAAGCTGCGAAGAGACAAACACAGGGCTGGCAAGCTAATCCAGGGATCACATTGTGAATCGTAAATGCGTGTCCGCTCTCTCATCTCCACAGCCAGACGGAAATAGCCGGCTTTGGCACTGCCATAATTTTGCCTCTCTCCTCCTTTGCACTCCCTGTTCCTCCCCCTTTCATTTCAAAGCGGGGGGGGGGGGCTGAAGTTATTGCATGTGACACACTCGGGAGAGAGAAAGGTGGTGGTGGTGGGGGAGAATTGCATTACACCACAAAAGTCGAATGCCATGGGAGCAGGATGAGATGTATCTCCCGCTGCTTAATAACAGTGGAATTATTTAAAATAGAAGCAGCAGCGGCGGCTGAATATTTCTGAATCTATATTTAGATTGGGAGTGATGCGTCTCACCCTCGCAGCCGCGGCTCATGTGGGATTCGCAGGGTGGGGAGGGGGGGAGACATGGAAATGCATCAGGGTGGAGATCAATCTAGCGTGCCGCAACAGAGCCGTGCAGAGAAGATGCCGTTTTCACATGATCGGGCTGAGATGTTTTATCAAAGTCCTGCTTTACGGTGACCGTTTCAGCATCACAGCACCAGAATAATCTTAGTGAATTTTCAATCAGGCGTTGGGAAAAAAGAGGGGAGGATTTAAAAGAGCGAGCTACAAAGTTAACTTCCCTTTGTAGAAATCTTTTTATAAGCGGTCTATTTTTAGCAGTCGGTGCCATCATCGCTACACCAGCTGGATACAGAATCACCAACCAATAACCTGTACTCCCAGCTCGCTTTCACTCTGCAAATTTCAAACATTATTACTTTCCAGGACCTTGTCGCAGCAAATTGCATTGATTAGCCGGCTCTAAATCAGTTGGCTTTAATTACATTTAGCCTGCATTGCTTCGCTAAGCATATAGCTGCACATGATTGCAAGTAAATTGCAATTAGCCGATGCCCCCGAGCGCCCGAGAGGAAGACATAATGGCAGATTCATGTAAATCAATGGTACGTGGGTGTCGGACAGAGTCTGGTCATCTGCAGGAGTAATGAGGTGCTTCACAAGTTGGAAAACAATGAATCTCTCGTTTAATTGATGCTCAAATTACATGGATTGATTTTCACTGATTATAAGTTATTGTCTCCGCATGCTGACGCTCTGTTACACTGTTTATTCTCAGTCTCGCACGAAGCTCGTTGGAGTTTTTTTTCTTCCTCGCAAAGGAAACAAACGAAAACCAAATCCCGAAAGTCAAAATTGAACAATGTTGTTTTCATTGATTGTTTCCTCTATAATAAGACATCCACTATTTTTAGCCGCTGCATGCTTATACAACACTTCCTCTGCACACACTTTCACCTCTCACCACCTACTGCTCTGCCTGCAGGACTCTGTCAGTCTGTAAAACTTTATGAGAGCTAGTGTGAAAAGTTTTATCAATATAAACATGTGATATATGTATTGATCGAGGAGATTCTTGTCTTGTCGATCACCTTTTTAAAAAAGAAAGACATTTATGTCATAGTAGGTAAGGTGAGGGTATAATATTAAAGAATAGTAGGGTTGTAACTAATGATTATTCCCATTATAAGATCATTTCCTCAATTAATTCATATCTTTGTCAATAAAATGTTAGAAAATAGTTTTATAATAGTTTTCCAAAGCCTAAGGTGAGATATTTAGACTATCATATACCAAATTAGGAGCGTTGCAATATACAGATATTGACAATAACTGTATTATTGACATTATTATATTATGTTATCATACAAATGTGGTATAATGCAGTGCTTCTTAAATCATATTCCCGTTCTCGCTTTGTCACAGTATGTGGTGGTGCCGCAGAGACGAGTCCTAAAACCCAGAAATAAATGAGTATTGTTGCACTTGCGGTTTCCCTGTCTTTAAGTCAATGGGTTTTCGGTTAACTGCCTGAAATAAGGTGAAATATTAACCGCAATAATCCAAAATCAAAGCCTTTTGTCGAGGGAAACGTTTTGATACTAACTTCCAGGTTAGCCTTCAAAAATACGTCATCCCTGCAGCACTCGACGCACCGTCACGCCGGTCGCAGCCGACAACAAAGCGGAAGAAGGCGATGCATCGCCAGCTTGCTAACACAAAGCACAACACCTGCACCCTCCAGTTTTGTGGATTAGGATCACGAGCTTGAACATTAAAAATATACACATCTTCCATTTAGTTAACCAGTTTGATGGAGAAGCTGAACAAGGCCCAGATGAATAAAAGCCAGGAGTGTGAATTAAGATTTGAGATTTGATTTAAGTCTTAAAGGGTGAAGGAGTTTACTCTGTCTGAATGAGTGCCGTCTGTATGAAGCAGCGTGAGTGGCTGCCTGGTCAACAGATGGTCGTGTTGACAGGCTGCTGGGTTCATTGGCCAGCTCTGTGTACAGTTAGCAGGGGGGTCGACCAAACCAGCCCTGGGATGTTTGTCTCTGTCGCTCCCGTTATATCACACGCACACCTTGGCTGTGAAAACCCTGCTTATCACAGCTCCGTGCAGCTGTCAAAAAAAAAAAACCCCACAACGCTGTGATTTATGCACTGAGGTTCGTACTATCTGACGACGGCAAACAATCGTGCTCTGTAGCCGCCGCAGATATGAAACTTTGTTCTGAGCTCTGATTCTGTTTTAGATGAACGAGCGACAGTGTGAACTGAAGGTCAAACTGAATGCCAACCTTCAGTCAAGGAGAAGATTGTTGTTTTCGGCTCAAAGGAGCATGGCACGAGGATTATCAGCAAACACGTCAAGAAATGAGCACATGAAAGGAGTCGTGCACGTGTACGCACACACACACACACACACACACACACATACGCAGATACACAGGAACTAGCGAGTGTCTCAGGCTTACCGGAAAGTAGAGAAGCAGAGCTCCACACAGGATGGCCTCCAGTAGGACGAGACCGGATGCTCTGATACTCTGCCAGAAAGAGAGATACGCCCGTTATTAAACTACTTATTTATGCATCATTTACTGAAAACTGCATTAATTAAAGATTTTTGGGGCATTTAGGATTTTCTTTTAAGTCGCTATGGGGAACACGTCAGCACTTTCAGCTGACATGGAGCAACGTTACTCTTACAGAACAAGGATATATTGACATATACTGAAAAAATGATTATATTTTATTATTATATTATATTCAAAATATATTTTAAAGGTGCAATATGTAGATTTAGGGAAGATATTTTAATCAGAAGAGAGATTTTTTTTTTTTATGTCTAAACAAACTCTCTTTGTTTTCATGACTGAATAAAGAAAACTGAGCTTAAAGGACAACACAACTACTGTTTATATGTGGCGGACCCTGCCACCTTTCTAGCTTCAAGCAGTGTTCTGGGGACCTTTTTCAAAGAGCTTGTTTATTCAGTTATGGAAAAGACATATATTGGGTTGAATGAACAACATGTTTTATATAACGTGCAGTTATTTGATCCATTGCTGATGTAAAAATATTGATTACAGCAGCTTTCATTTTCATTTCCACATCTGTATGTTATTTTTTTAAGGATGGAAAGTGATTTATCGTATGTCCTTGGTTTACGTAATAAAAATGTCAAAAAAACCTCTAAATTCCAATAAAAAAAATCTCTTTCCTTTATACCAAGCTGAAGTAGAGTTTGAATAAAGCTTTTTAAAAATGCCCGGGAGGTTAAAACGAGTCTAAAGCAGCAGGACAAATATTCCAGGAGGGTTTGAAAAAGGAGGAGTGGAGCATTTTTTCTTCTGTCTTGGTTGAAAGAGAACAAAGTGAAGTGAAAGCTTTCGCCTCAAGGACTTTTTCATGGAAGGGTTCACAATTTCCAGCCACTTTGTGTGCACCTATTGTGTCGGATATTTAACAAACACATCGTCCTATAATTGAGAGCCCCCCTCGAGCATCACGTCAAAGAGCAGAGCGCATCTGTGGCACTCAAAAGAAAAAGAAAACCTCAGCTCTGATGACCAGAAGACGGATGTTTATCTTGTTCAATAATGTAAATCTGTAACCTGAATGAACTTATTTGTTTATGAGAAATTAACTGTTTTTAACTTATCAGAAAGTCTGTGAGGAGCTTTGAAACTAAAGCTCTTAAACTTAGTTTGATAAGAATAAATGGAGATTACATAAAAGGGGGATTACATAATTATGACAAAGCCCTGGAGTATCTCAAAGTTTCATCTGCTTCATTAATGGGAGCGATCTTTTGTTCAGCTCTGCTTGAGATGATGGCGGAGACTTCAGGTGTGCGGGAGATAGAGCAGCTGGATGTTCAGGCTGTCAGGGAGGTGGTGAATCTTCCAGGCTTATCCTCGCATGTCTGAAGCTCAAGACAAAGACTTCAATTAAGGGAATTAATTGACAGGAGCAACCAGAGGCTCAGAGGATTTCTAAAGTTCAGAAAGTAAACTCGGTAAATAATTTGCCACTATCCCAAACTTTCTTTTAAACCGAGCTCAGCACTTCTTCTTTAGTTTCAGGTGAGTTATTTCCTGTTTTAAGTTGAAAGTTCTCCTCCTGTGTCACGTTTTGCTTTACGCTTCCTGTCTTTGTCTTTTTTCTCTGCGCTCACCTGTCTTTTATTAGTTAATTCGGGTTATACATTTCTCTTTTTCGTGGATTCGTATCAGCTTGATTTTGTTGCATGTCTTCTTTACTTTTGATTTGTGCTGGGTTTTTTTAAGTTTTTCAGCGTGCCTTCCTTGGCGTCTTGAAGTTGGGTCCTTTTTTTCGATAAACACAGGACTTTGCCAATATGTCCACAAGTGTCGACAGCTACATTCAGTAGTAATTGTACACTTCCATACAGAATCAATTCTGTTTTAATGCACCATAATTACCTATTGTTATATTAATTTTCTGTGCAATATCATATGCAATATTTTACTGTTATCTGTTAGCATTTATTTATGCTGTTTATGACCGTCAACTATCACATGCTGCAATTTTTGCATCTCCTCTCTTTATATTTTATTTTGTATTTATTGTATTTACATGGAGGGTAATGGACGCTGGTCACAGTCCAGGTTTGCTGATGTCGAGTTGATCTGTAGCGTCTGAGCTGTTTGAAATGATTTCAAAGCTTTATTGTGACCACCCACATACGGAGCCACATCACTGGTGTATTGATCCAAAGGGGCTTTGATGACCGTACCGCCCAGAAAACATCAAACAGGTTAACTGGTGTGATGTTGTCATTGTGAAGTGAATGTGTGTAGCCCTCTTTTACTTTTATACATTGCTGAGGTTTCAAAACTTTAAACACTCACTAAAATCTTAAGTGGCTGACTGTAAGAATATTTTAGATTATTTAGATTTTAATCATGGAATAATATAAAAGAGAAACAGAGCTTTAATGTCAAACAATCTCAGTTTAGTCGCCATTACAGCGCCTGTCCAACAGCTCATTAATCACTCACAAACTATTTCAATTAAATTATAATACATGGATTAAACTCCGTAGGTGAATGTTTGTTATAATTATGTACACATACCTTGTTCCTGCGAAAGTGATAGATGAGTATCATGCTGACGAAGACGATCAGTAAGCAGAGACACTGGAAGGAGAGCACGGCCATGCGGAGAGCGCCGTCCTCTCGGGCCACGCAGGGGGTGTCGTCTTTGCAGAAGGCGCAGCCCTCCTGACACGGCAGGCAGTCGCTGGACGACCCCTCGTCTGCATTGGGACCGCTGTCTGCAGCTTTCCCTTTTCTCCCCATCTCTGTCAAAAACATGATTAAGAAATAAAGTTTAATCTCTGATATTTAAGGCAAGAAATCTCAGCAACCGACCCAGTAAACCGTGTGTCATTAGCATTGATCAACAAGCTGATCAACCCGATTTAGATCACTTTTGTGCTTTATTCAGAGGTGAGCTAGGTTTATAATCAGTTTGTAACATTATTTATAAGTTTAACCACTGTTTATTACTTTGTTTGCTATATCCAAATGGTTGGGATTGTTAGCTAATTGTAGGCTAGAGGATAAACAGTTAAATTTTTTAGCTAAATGGTTTATATCATTCGCTAAATGCAAAAAATATTTGAAAGGAATGAAAAAAGGCCGACCAAAGTTAGCTAAAAGTAATGCATAAACAGTTTGAATAGTTATAAGAGCTAAACCTTAAAGGTTAAGCTAAAATTAGGTGGTTAAGAGGGGTGAAATTGTTAGCAAAAAGTAGGCTAATCGATTAACAGTTGAAATTGTTAGCGGAAAGTAGTTGATAAACGGTCTATCTATCTATCTTAAATCATTTTTTCAACCTATTAAAAGGCCTACATTATTTTTTTAAAACAATGTTAATTCAGATTTTGTCCAACATGTTTCCACGATACAGAGAATATATTCAGGTGCGGTAACTGTCATCTTCTGACATTTCCCTGTTACAGACGTTTCCTCCGGATCTGTTGAGACCAGTATCAAAAGATAAAAGAGATGAAGTGCTTCTATGACGGACTGAATCTTCCTGAGTGTATATATGCTTATCCCCATCTGACCTTACAAGGATTCATCGACATTGTGTCAACACCAGAGAGATGGATCTATATGTGTGAACATGAAAAGTCAACACTGCTGCACCTTGTTCAGTCACCGGCATATCATACAAGGCTGATAACTGCGGCGTCCACGGGAGAAAGCACACAGAGGACATGCCAGGACTTAGTCATGACAAGGACAGAGTAGATGGAGAAAGACAGGGCAGGTTGGCTGAAATGGTGAAAATACAATCCAAGACTACAGTGACTTCCTCACACTTTCAAGATGGATGAGAAATATCTGTTAAACTCTAAAATGTCCCAGTTTTCAACAACAAATTTCTTAAATGTGCTGATAAACGTCTTACAATCTAACAATAAATGTGTTTATTACGCTATAATTAACATTAATAAAGCCTCATTAATGCCTTTAAGAGACTAAGTCCTTATTAACTAATGTACCTTTTATGTTATTGTTTCGTTACCTAATCAGATGAAATACATACTTTATCATGCACTTGGTCACATTAACTATCATTTTTGCAGCTGTTGGATCCAAAGCCAACAAGAGCTTTATTATTATTTAATAAGCGCATAATTAACTGTTAATAAATGCATAATAAAGTATATGTATTGATCATAGTGAAGCAGCAAACAAGGATAAGAAACAATAAACATGTTTATGATATTATTAACCCTTATGTCGTCTTCTTGATGTAAACGAGCATCTTATAGGGTTTATAACTGCCTTAATAGCTGTTAACGAACATTTATTAAAAGGACCTTAATATAAAGTGTTAACCGCACTACATCTGATTCAACACTGATTTGTTTGTATGTGTGTCAATCAGTCAATGTGTTGTTGTCAAGGCTGTCGTTAGCCGATGATTCAAAGACGCTCGCGACTCTTTCTGATCATGTTTCAACATTTTGGAGTGAGAAACCACTGGATATTTTTGCGAGGGACGTCAGCGTTTCAACATCTGTAAGCATGACACATCAAGATACATACATACATATTTCCAGTCATGTTTGTGGCGACAAAAAGGGATATTTTTGACGACCACAGCAGATATTTTTAGCCAAAACATGATCTTTTCCTAACCCTATCTGAGTGGTTTTAGAGCCTAAACCTAATTAGATCATAAGCGCAGTTATCACCACATAAAATAGAAAAAAGAGCCTCGAGAAACATGAAGTTGCGACATAAAGAGATCTATTCTGGCGACTGGGTTGGGAAAATACTGTTACACTATGCAAGATTCAAGCTCTAGATGGGGAAAGTAAATGCATGCGAGGTTAACCACTGAGGTCGAGCTATAAACCAGCCGTTAAACCACTGACTGCTTCAAAGAGCTGCTGCAACCAGTGGAGGAGTTTGGTCACAATGGACAGTGAATGCTAAAAAAAAAACCTGCTGGTGAAATCCTTCCCAGGGTAAACTTAGGTAAAACCCCAAACAAACCCAGGGGACGACAACAAGCCATTTGTTTGTGTAGAAATCCCCTGAGAGATGTCCATATGGTTGGACAGATAACGAATGCTGGACTTATATAGAGCTTTTATGGAGGCTTTATTGGAAACGGCCATTGTCTCAGAGATTTGCAGGGATTTTGCCTTTAAAAAGAAACTGGCCTATTTTTCAAAGCTATGACTCTGCACATCATTGATCCCTTCAAAAGGACTACTTATCTCCGTAGCAATGAGTCACATCCTTCAGCTCGCTCTCATCCGTTTGTTTCTCCTACAGCTGACTGACAGTAACAGCTATAGTAACTTCCTTCTCCCACGTATTTATATGCAACATCCACGGTGGAAGATCACTGCGAGACAAAGGAAAGTGAGTTGCACTGGCTTTCTCTGCAAAGGAGTGTCAAGGATGTCCCCTTGTGGATTAACAGGCTTGTTATTGGCCCCATGGTGGGCCAGACTGCAGCACTACGCCTCGCTAACAGGCTCGCTTCTCCTCTCTATTATTGTGTTGTCACAGACACACACGCACACACCGAGCTTTCATGCAGACTTGCACACACGAGCTCGTGTGCACTCGCAGCGAACAGGGGAGAAGCAGACAGCACAGGCAGAAAGGAAGACATTGCGGGAGCTGCTTTTTTGTTTTTAGCTTTTTTACTGTGCAAGGAGGGAAAATATTTTAGGAAAAAGGGGTAAAATTGAGACGGAAACAGAGGAACATGCTGTATGAGGATGAGACGGGAGGGAGAGTGGATCGAAATGAAAGTATGGCAGAGTGATGGAGGGCAGGTGAAAACCACTGGGGCTCTGTGTCTGCAAGAGCCTTTTTTAATTAACTCACAGCAGACAGAATAAACTGGGAAAAAAAGTAACTACCATTAAAAAGATATTTCCCATCTTGAACCTGATTAGCCTCCCCAGGTACTGAGGCTACTTCAATCTTCAGACACGTGTCTCGTTCATTACCGCAGTTATAAAATGAAGACGCTTTATAACGGGACACATAAGGTGGACATGTTGTTCTTCAGGAGGAGCTGATGGATATACAACACATGCACAACTTTTAAGCAGAGTCAGACTGATCATTTGAGCACATCTGCTCCATTCCTGGCAAATCACCTGAAATGTGATGAGTTCAAAGTGTAAAATGCATCTGAAGGTCAGGCGATGGTTAACGAGCGGCCAATCCTGTTCAGTATCTGATAATTAACGTTGGGCACGAGGATTGAGCGACATTAGAAAGAGACTTTTCACTCCTTGTATTTGCCAGATTAAGGCTGTATCGGAGCACCAGTTGTTATTTCTAAGTGGATAAATGAAACATTTTGATGATAAAGAAGGGGTTTGAATTATGACACACAATACCTCAATCAAGTTGTAAGTGTTAATACTCAGTACACAACTTTTTAACCTTTACACTCCTCAAAAAGCACTTATAAGCTAATGTCGTATAGCTGGAAAGAAAGGGAAAAACGTATTAAATGAAAGGAAAACACTCAATAAATCAAATATCTGACACTCTACTTGAATATGACGTAGGTTTGTTTTACATTTTCAAATGCAATCAAGAAAAATAAAGTATTGAGAGAAACATCAAAACCCTGTGGCCTGTTCAGGTCATTTAAATTCAGTATTGCCAATCAAAACAAACAGTGACTCAAGGTCATCTAACTAGGCTTTTCTTGAGCTCACAACTGCGTCTCGTGATTTTCATCAACAGTGTTTACTGAGTGAGGAAAGCTCCAGGAAAAGTTATAATAGTACGTTTTATTAAAGTAAAAGTAACGTTGGATTTCCAAAGTAAAAACACGTCATGTGATGTTGAGTATTACGGAGAATCTGGATACAGACTTCCAGTTCAGCCCTCCACAAAATGATTGAAGCGTGCTGCTCTTCTCGACTTTCCAAATGTTATTGGACCGAATGGATCAAATTCTGACAATTAAAACAAGCCATTTGGCAGCAGGGTTGTGACACTCAAAAAAATGTGTCCACCACTTTACAGCCACTTCTTTCACAGTGTAAGCTAACGGGGGAAAGTCGTGACGTTACAAGTGCACAGCTTGGCTACCTTCAGGGGCTTGATCTGCTTTCAGGCATTTATTGATTATAACAGAGTTTGGCTGAGTTGTTATTATGCATGTCAAAAGTCACCAACTGTCCCTTCAGCACAAAGTATTCAGATTGAGGTTGTTCAAGGTTAGAAATCTGGCAAAAACAAAACAAATTCTTGGGGTTTGTGACCAACTAAACCACCCTGCAGGCACCAATCATCTAACGAAACAGTAATAAAGAATAAATCTTATCTGTTATCAACCAGGTGACTCACTTGTGAAGCCGTTGACAGCGACTCTGTTGGGGTGGTAGAAGCCTTTCTTGCAGTGGCACTTGTACTTGTCCAAGACGAATCCATGACCGTGCATCGCCGAACACTGAGGAGAAACAAACGTATACATCAACGACAGAGAAGACGAGTTAATAACCTGTTAAAGAACTTCAAACACGTCGTCTTGTAATGCAAGACTGATACGACAGCAATATAAAAAGCAATTAAAAAATGTCGATACTGAACCAAAAAGTGGAGCCTGTAGCCGAAACTCAGTGGGATCAAACGTCCGGTGGGAGGGACGAGGGTCTGATTATTTAAGTTGCGAGCCTGACTCTGTCTTCTCACCACTCGATATTAAATTAGCGAAGCTTCTTCCATCTGATTGAAAGTCTGATAGGAAACAGACTGAGGGGGAGAAAAACACCGAGGGGTGTCAGGGGGCATCCTTGGCAGACTTTGTGTGCTGTTTGCCAAATTACAAGATATAATTAATATCTAAATTAAGAACAGACTTATTTGCATGATTAAAGCAGAAGCATTAATTCTACTTCACGTGGGAATCAGATCCCATCTCCTCCTCTGTATGAACATATTTGGGTCATTGACATTAAGCTCTAATTTTCATTCCTCTCTCCCTTAAAACTACATAGCGGTCTTATTTTCACACGTGTTTTACTAAACAGAGACGATAATGACTTATGAAATCCCGAGAAACGACGGCGGGGCCGAGAATAGCGACGCTACTTCAGCTGACACTTGACACGCCGTGAAGTGTTTGTGACCCGACTGTGAGATCTAGCGGCGAGGCCGGTGGCAACGTCTAAATGAAGCATCGGTCGTCGCGATGCTCCTCACAGACGAATGGACTCGTCTTAAAGAGGAGAGCTATTTCTATCTGTCTCTCAAGGTCCTTGGTGAGGTCTGAGCGCTTTTTTTTTTTTTTTCTAGTCTGAGAGTGGAGGCCCCTCACTCAAAGCCTTGGAGAGGCAGGCCAGGGCTCGAAAGCACAAGGTAATTACCAGGTTACCATTCAGAGAACGAGTTCCTCAAACAAATTCCACTGAAGAGACCGAAGCATTTAAAGTGGCACTACACGAATCTCCTCGATTGAGCGGCGACAGCCTTGAAAAGCTCCTTTTGATCCAGCAATCGTGAACCCGTGTTCAGGACTCTGGAGCCGCGTATTTAGACTCCAACTTGTTTTTTTTAACGTTACCACCATCATGTTCTGCAGCTTCTCCACTACTTTTTTAGTTTTTCTGATAGATAAAAGGTCCCCGACACCATGAAATTTTCTTTTTCCAAGTTTACTTCATCGTGTCTCGTTAAAAAACAGACAGAAGGGAGCTGTGATATTCAATATTTCTGGCCAAATACCACATTATGGCCAATTTCTTTTGGTAACTTGCACTGACATTTTTTTGGTTTTGTGGTGTGCCTTCAACTTAACAACATTTTTAAGCTGCCTTTTCAATGATTTGGGGCAAACTGAGGCAAATAACTAACATTTAAATGATAACGATGACGATCCTACAGTAGAATAATCCCCCAATTCTGTCACGGTCCTTGGTTTTAGTTTCGTTAATCCCCGTTTTATGTTGAAAGAGCCCCTCCTAATGTGTCATGTTTAGCTCGACACTTCCTGTCTTTGTCTTCTTCCCACGTGTTTATTCTTTCAGTCGTCAGTTCGCCTACGTCTGTTTCCCCGGTCATGAGTTTGCTCCTCGTGTTTCTCCAGTGTTTGTTCTGAGTTAAGTTTTTGTATTTTGTAGCCAAAGATATCACTTTGGTACAAGTGAAACGCACACATACGACTAGTAGTTGAGTAAAAGTCATAAAGTATCTGATATGAAATATATTCAAATATCAAAAGCACAAGTTAAAGTAATATACACATATATCTACATATATTTATATACTGTACACTAATGGTCCAACTTTCCCATATATTCATTTAAAAACTGATAAATGTAGTAAATGCAGTGGAGTAAAAAAATACAATATTTGGAAGTGGAGGTTTAAAGTAGCTGAAAATGGAAATGTGAGTGCACATTTTATTGGGGATGAATCTGCAGGATAGATGCTCCACCGTGTTGGCGCCTCTCGTTTTCGAGTTCTCAGTTGTGTATCCGTTCATAAAAAATCTGCCTGGTGCAGCTTCAAATGAGCACTGTGGTGCAACGTGAGGCAGGTAACTGATTTCATCTCCCAGCAGTCGTCTCCTCAGGACAGGTGGAGCGTGCTGCAGCTACTGCCTGCCACTGTTAATATGCCCACCTCACAGAGACACTGGAAGAAACAGCCTGAGACAGGTGTGTGCGTGTGAGTGTGAGTGTCTGTGTGTGTGTGTGTGCATGCATATTTTTCGTGTGTGTGACAGGGGAGAGCCAGAAATAGCCCCGGCAGTGCATCCCACTCCTGCCTGGTGTGGTGATTGATGCGGGGGCTCGGCTGTGGAGTGTGCTGAACGGCGGAGCGGCCCAGACAGCGCAGCCTCGCCTCCCAGCTACCTGCCATCAGTCACATGTGAGCCCGGCGGCAGCGGTCCAGCCTGGGGCCAGACTCATATCAACAGGCAATAAAATGGAGCTCCTGGAACCAGATCTTATGGTTCTCAGATAAATTTCAATGTGTAAGGGGGCTTACAGGCTCAATTTAAAGGTGCATGTGTGACTGAGATCCCTATACTTGATACTTAATAGTGAATTTTAGTAAATTGAAAGTGGTTTAATTGGCAAATATACTGATATTTTTGGTTTTCAAGCAAAAAATGTCAAATATTCACGTGTTCCAACTTCTTAAATGTGTGTTACTGTCATATATTCGGCTGTAACTTAATCACATATGGCTCGGGGAAGTCACATTTGTAAAATTTGACATCCAAATTTGTCAGATTAATAAACATTAACCCTGTAATGCACACAGCTACAATCTTTTTAGCTATCCTAAAAAGAATCTGAAGCAAAGTCAGTGTGTCCCATTGATTATTGATCATAATCGCAATAATTTGGGACAGTTAATGTGTGTATGGGTCCGGCCGTCGGGCCATAAACTCACACAACCAGCAAACTTCCCTTCAAGCTCATTTCTTTGTTTTATTGGACTGGATTGGTCAAGATTCAAGTCAGTAAAAAGGCCTCAAACATTTTTTTTGTGATGGTTACAATGTAAAGACCATGTAGATATTAAGTTATTGTGGAAATCATTCATCAAATCTGATAAAGAGCTTGTTATGTAGCTTCTTGTTGCATTAGGAGACAGGAAACTGAGGGTTATTGTTCAATATACCAGTGTGAATTACTACAACATATGCTGTCATGGCCTATTATTTTCAAATATACAACATAAACAGCTAAATCTTTTCTAATTATAACACAACATACTGTTTTAGTGTTTCACATAGAGCACACATAGGCGGTGACCTACTTCTACATGCGTGACATATGCTATTCATTACGTGCGATGATGTTCTGTTGATAGCGAGCAGCTCAGGCAGCCATATTGTTTCTCCCGTAATGAGCTGAAGGCATCAACTGTGCTGCCGGAGAGCAGAAATCACATCAAATTAAACCGGTAATTAATTAGGCCTGTATGATGGAGAATAACGTGTCCTCTAAAAGTTGCTGGTATCTGCCCTTTAAAACAGATAAATAGTCTCTTCATCAGCCCTGTTGTTGTTTTCTGTGGACGCAGAGATAAATAAATATGATCCACGCCTCATTTATTTTTCATGACGGCCACGTGCAACAGAGACACCTACAGCTCGTACTGTTTGCCTTTCCGACGCCACAGGTTTCCCCCACCAGCGCCGCTCGTTGTTGTTTACATCGCAGCTGTGGCAGCTGTCAATCACGCGCACTCTGACATGCTAATTGCCATGGTGACATGTGTGTGACCGTGAGCGAGAGCCTTTTTATGGGAGTGCGTCACGCTGTCAGACCAGCATGGTTTTGCCTGCGACAGAGCACTCTTTGAAAAAAAAGAAAGAAAAAAAAAAGGGCCGCAGGAATCAAAAATAGACACAACACACACTCAGCCTCTCTCTCTCTCTCTGTCTCTCTCTCTCTGCAGTTTCTTACATCAGTGCTGTTTGTAACGTTGTGATCGATTCATAATTTATTACTGATCCAAATTCTTTAATGTGATTTAAAGCCATGAACAGAAACGCCCACGTGCACAATCCCAGCGCTAAAGAAGAACTAGACGGACCTGCACGGAGCCCCGACCTGAACCCGACCCAGCACCTTTGTGATGGACTGGACCGTGAGCCAGGGGCAGATCGTAAATCCTGCCGCTGCACGTTTCATGAACGACCATCACTCCTACAGTCCTCTCACTTACTCACGCATGAGTTAAACTTGAACGGCGCTTGTATGTCGCAGATTTGTTGAAACGGGCCCTCAGACCGCGTCAGAGTCTGAATGAGAGCATAATTTTAAACGTGTTTCGGGTTGTGTCTGCCTTTATCTGAAAGAGGCAGTAGAGAGATGGCAGGAAGTGATAGGAGAGAGGGCAGAGATGACGTACAACAGAGATTCCTGGCGAGATCTGAACCCGTAATGTCGCTAGTGTCTTAAACCCCCGAGCCACCGGGATGAAGCAAATGTCCACATACTTATAAGTGGCCAAAGTGTATTTAAACTTAAACTTTATTTACTTGCACAGTATACAAATTTGCAATATTGCCTCAAAGGATTTCATAGTCTGGACAACACGACTCTTTGTATCCTTAGACTCTTTATTCAGATGTGGAAAAAACTCCCCCGAAAGACCCTTTACCTGAGAAAAAAACCTGAAAGAGACCATTCAAGCACAGCAGAAGGAGCAGACCGAGGTAGATGGATCCACCAAATATCAGAAATGTGTTGCTGTTCAGTTGTCTTGTCAAAAAAAGTGCCAGTATCACATCATATTTACAGTTTTCAAGTCTTCAAAATGTAAAAATGAAGTTAAAACAAGTTGAAGAGTCAGGAGCTCGAGCTAACTCAGCTGCCAAACAGGAAACAGAACCACAGATATAAACTTTATAATATGCATTTTAATGATCATCTGTGACATTATGTTCCTGAAATATTTGATTTCAGGATGAAAATGAGATGTTCTTACAAGATAAGTGCTTTCAAGAAATGATGTCATTATCCACAAACATTTTGCTGTGTTCACTTTTTACCCAGAATGCATTAGTTTGAATGTAGCTGACACTAAAGCACAGTTGACAACATGGATAAGCATTGAGCATAAAGATGCCTAAAAGTTTTGATTTATTTTAGTTAGTTAGTCAAAAGAATTGTTGAGGCTCATAATGGCCTTGAATATTTCTACTTTCATTATCTTTGGGCAATAAAATATCTTTATTTTTAATTCAATCCATTTTCTATTCTTAGTAAATTAAAACTGTACTCAGGTGTAATGTTTAATGCTTAAATGCTCTTCAGTGAAAAGTTTGGCAGAGCACATTCTGAGCTGTGATTGTTTGTTAAATGATCATTTGTACTTAACTCGACTGAGTCGTCTCTAGCAGTCGGTGATATTTCAGGCCCCCAAAAAAATCCCCCAGGGTGCACTTGGGTTCTCAGAACCAAGCCTGTTAAAAAATGGCATCTTTACAGGAAGTTAGTGGCAGAAAAATCTCCTCTTGCCATGAAGTCTGTTCGAGTTCTTTCAAAGGTAATCATATTTTTGGGTTTTGTTTCATTTAAGAGGCTTTACTGAACAGAAAGATTAAAATTAATATCCCCCCAAAAAAGTCTGATGACCCTTTGATGAATTATCGGTCCATTAATTGTAAAACTGATTTAGCTACGTATTTAACCAAAAAATGAATAATGCAAAATAGTTTTTTTCTTTCTTAGATGCTTTCAATTAAAATGACATATCCAGGGTTTTATACTTTTTTCTTCACCATAAAACTCGTCTTTTCCCACTGTAATGTAAAAAATGATAAATATATCGACAACTAGAATAATTGCAGTTGTATGCCTCCACACACCAATCAAGTTGGTCGCATTAAATGATGGTCAGAACATTAAGACGTCACAGTGAAGTTGAGCTTCATCACGTCATCATTTTATCCAGACAGACATGTGCTTTAAATGATGTCATAATTATCATATGAATGGTTGAGTAATGGCCAGAAATGTATCTTGTGAGGTCCCAATGACCCTTTGACCTTTGACCACCAAAATCTAATCAGTTCATCCTTGAGTCCAAGTGGACATTTGCACCAAATTTGAGGAAATTCCCTCGAGGCGTTTTTGAGATATCGCGTTCACAGGAATGGGACGGACAACCCAGAAACATAATGCCTCCGGCCACGACTACCGCCAACGCAGAGGCATAAAGATAAAAAAAATGAAAGGGATTAAATCTTGCTGATATGATATAATTTGAATGTAAGCTAGAAATCAAATGCTAAGAAATGACAAGAGCATGCAAATATGTCTTATTTTTAAGCATAAAAGACAGTGAGGACATCAGCGTTTCACAAAATATATAAAAAATTCACCAGAACTGCAAATCTACTGTACATCATTGCATTAATCTACATTAGACTGCAGCACTCACTGCATACAAATGTGCACGCGCTCTCCATATTCTTCCCCCGACATCAAACGCAGCAGTTCTCCTCCATCACCTTTCTGTGACATGAAGCAGGGGAATAAAAACCAACTCTAAGAGTAGCACTAATTGATGCAGAGGCCAGGCGTCTTCCACCTGACCAGGAAACCAGGAACTAGCTCAATCCTGCTGGCTAATTAGAGCCTGCCGACGACTCTCCCTCTCTTTGAAAATGAGCCCACGCTCTTCCGGTCCAGCGCCGTGCCGAATCAACCGCTAATAGGCCTCTGTAGATATTTGTAATGATCCTACAGAGTGCAGCACAAAACCCTGAGGAAAGCTCATCGTCCAATAATTACAGATTGAACTATAGGAGGTGCAGGAAAAAGGAGGTGAGAAGGAGAAGATTTGGCTGGAGGGCAATTTACTCTGCACGTACAGTACAGTCATGTCGGTGCTGTAAGCTGCCAGCTCACAGTGTGTACGAAGGCACCAGGGAAACATGCTGTTTGTTTTAGAGGCAGAGCAAGAAAACAAAGGAGTTTAAGACGCTGCTGCGGTTTCTTTTTCTTCTTGACACTCTGCCTAATGAGATTCTTTGAATTAAATAAATGCACACCTGCACACATTGAGATCAAATTATTCCTCTCAGGGAGAACCAAGAAGAAGAGTCGAATAATGTCTGATGAAACAGTCTCTGTGTTGGCAGCAGGGTTATCTCACCTTTGGCTTGGGGAGGCGTTGGCGTTAACAAGGCATGGAGGGCCTGACAATGAGACACTAACAAGTTGCCTTGTGGATGTAAAGGCTCCACAGCGACTCAATGTGAGGAAGTGGAGGGGATGGTGGTGGAGTTATAGCCGAGAAGACCGGCAAGTTCAAGACTGAGTTTCAACATTTGTACATGTGAAGCCACTGGATATTTTTAAGGAGACCTCAGGACATTTCCAGCCGTGTTTGTGGCGACCAAAACAGATATTTTAAGCCAAAACATGATGTTGTCTGAACCCTAACCAGGTGTTATTTGCACATAAGCACAGTGTAGATAAAATAGAAAAGATTTAACTAAAAGAAATGGCATGGCACTTTGTAAGGTTCAGGACATTTTCTGCCGCTTTTCTGGCGACAGAAACAGAAAGCCAAAACATGATCTTCACCTAACAATAACCAAGTGTTTCTATGCATGAACTTCACCAGACCACGAAACGTAAAGTTGAAACTTATCCGTTGTTTGTAGAAACAATAGGGCATCATCTGTATGCAGTCGGGCACCCCAGAGGGCATGTGACCAAGTTTGTCCACTGGAAGGACACCGTAGAGGACAAACTGTTGTGGAAACTCCTTTGTTTTGAAAAAACAGAACAAATAAGGTCCACAGCAATGAATAACCAACTACTAGTGAGCAGATTTTTATACACAAGTTTGAAAGTATTGGGAGAATTTCAATGGGCAATTGAAAATCAATCAGTCCGACTGTGGAATCTGGATCGTTACGTCTTATATCTGATAAATTTATTACGCCAGCGTCGGTACCCAATACCAATATTAGATTGGATCATCCCAAACCTCCTGGACAGACATGCAATAGCTGCTGTACATAGAGAGTAACATGTAACAGCAGAGGTATAATCACAACAAGAAGACAAATAATCACATTATTGAGTAAAAACAAAAAAAGGGAAAGTACAATAAGAAGTAGATACGTCTAATATTACACTCCCTGACTGTCTAATTGGCTGTCATTGAGAAGATAAAGGGTATAATACACATCTGGCTCAATAGTCACTTAATGCTTCATGATGAATAGGTCCATAAGTTAGAAACCAGTGTTTGTATGAAGCCTTGTGTATGAAAGAGAGTCAGAAGACACAGAAGGGTAAACCAAGAGAGAGAGAGAGAGAGAGAAATGAGTTTTGACGTCAATATATTTGCTTCAGGCCGGGCTCGGGCTTTTTCAGCTGTCGGGCAGCGACTGGGATAAATAAATTGGCTCTGGATCTGGTTCAGACCACAGTTTCAGGCCCGTGCATTACTCAGACATAGAGACAAACACAGAGACACTGCAGAGAGCTGGATGGCTGTGGATCGGCGCTCAGAGGGACAGCTAGACGGCACAGCCAGGCCTTTAAACGAGGTCAACTAGCAGGAGTTAGCTGGAGCGGAGCTGCCCGGACAGCAGGGGCCTCGCTTTGGGTTCAGTCCAAAGAC
Source organism: Pagrus major (assembly GCF_040436345.1). NCBI lineage: Eukaryota > Metazoa > Chordata > Actinopteri > Spariformes > Sparidae > Pagrus > Pagrus major. Next base: position 23,188,002 of record NC_133233.1, read on the forward strand.
CAAAGCCTAAACACCAGTGAGATAAACACCCTGGCCTAGAGGGAGCTTAACACTGCCATCAGGCTGAGACTAGCACACACGGCAGACAGCACTGGGATATTGCTTTCATAATCACATTCACAGCTTATGTAAGTGTCAAAGTGAACCAGCCGGCCACATATTTATTCCGTGTTCGCACCCTAAAATGCACAGCAATGTTGAATCTTGCAACTGGCAACGGACAGTCGTGCGAATAGTCGAGCACACTCGGGTCAGAACGAGGACAACGGCACTTAAAAACGAGGGATCAGGCGTGCAGAAAGTTTTCTGACATCCTCGCTGCAGCCTCCAGCGACAACAGGCACAAATAGTGTCGCTGGATGATGAAGAACAGGGAAGTCTGCCGCCGCTGTCCACTCGCCCTGCTCGACTCTCCTCATGCAGCGTACAGTAACTGCAGCAGTCCTTCCTCCCTTTAAATCCCTGTCGTCCTAATTTGTAGCTTGGAAGTGATTTAAAGATATTACTGTAACAATCCCCCTTTAAAAATGTCTAAAAACGACAAGACCTTTTATGTATTTTGTTCAGTTGTGTGCTGACAATATCTCAAAAGTCCAACAAAGTTCAAACCCAGAAAAAATCTTTGTCTACTCAAGGTTATGGTCGCTATAACTTCCTGGTAAATGGCAGCTGATTGGTTAGAAAGTGAAGAAGGAAGATGGCAAACGTGACTGAATGTAGCATAAAACTTTAGTATGTTACCTGATTTTTGAGTCTTATCAGAGAGATTTCATCGGAGTACAACTTTTGATATCATTGCTTTAATTGAGAGACCCCTAGCGGCAGACAAATCAACAAAAGTCTTTGGGTTTTAAGCTCCCAAAGTTTGAAAATCATACTAGTGAACAGGCATTTACTGACTTATATGAATCCAAAATTCTGTGTATCCGCTTCGATTTGTTGGGTCTTTACATAACTTTATGAAGAGTATCGACTGGAGCAGCTTAATCACCGATTAACCACCAGATAAATATGGACACGGTACATTCTGCAAACCACAGATATGTAGAACGTCTATGTTTTCGATGTATCTCCTCACAGCGGTGTGCTGAAGGTCTGGTTAAGTTTAGGCGTAAAACCCTCACGGGTTAGGGTTAGGAAAAGATCATGATTTGTCTTAAAATGCCTGGTTTTGTTGGCAGAAAGATGGCCACAAATCGCCTGACGTCTTGCTAAAACAACTACTTTTGTTTTACTATAGGTGGTCTCAAACGGTGAACTGTTGCTCAGCAGCCATCTCGCCAACTATCTAATTCCTCCTTGTCCAAACAACAATGTCAGTTCATGGAGATGTAATCAGAACTGCATCACTTAACCTGAAATGTTGATTTGATGCATACGAAGCGCAGACATCCAACATATCTGCAGTTTGAAGAAATGTCCGTGTATAATTGAGCTCAGTTTACTATAAAGTCAGAAAGTCATCGAAAGACTTTGGTTGGAAAATCCAAGCAGCCAAAAAAGGGATTGTCTGGAATCAGCCTTTAGGGGCACGAGTGCGTAGCCTCCAACCCTCTGCTCTTTCATGTTGAAAAGATCCAGATATCTGGATCATCTGATCCCCCTGGTTGCCTCCCTGCGGACGCACTCCGAGGCAAGTCCAACTGGGAGGAGACCCTGTGGCAGGCCCAGATCGCACTGGAGGGATTACGTATCCCTACTGGTCAGGGGTAGCCTCGGGATCTCCCAGGAGGAGCAGAGGACATCAAGGGTTTTCCCTGCTCAGCCTTGCATTCATCCTGACATGGAGCCAGATAAGTGATGAAAAATGGAACGATGGTAGAAACATTCATGTGGAAAAAATGATTGATTCATTGGAGTTTGGACGCGGGTTCTTAGTGCAGGGTTAGGCTTACGTAAACAGCTTCGTCAGATCTAAACTGAAGTGAAGGCAGGTCACTTTTAAACCAAGCTACTGTCACTGTATCTTTTTGTCTGTGCCGCTCAGTCTTTCTCCGTCTATTTCTATCCTCTGTAAGCACACGGCTGTACTCATTTCACATCCAATCTCATGGGTCCCTAGACAAACATTACCTCTGCATTCCACTTTTTTTTCCCCCCATCCTCCGCGGACCAAATGTTTGCTTTCTGCCTCGGTTTACCGTGCGCTGCTACGGCTGGGCAGCGCAGATGTAAGACTGCGCCCGAGGGCGAGTGTACTCAAGTCTTCAAAGTGTTTCCATGTAAATTCAGAGTTCCAGCATTATCCACAGAGCCAATTAGCGAGACAGTGGTTAAGGAAAGGGCTGCACTGCCAAGGGCCGGGGGCCAGAGTTAAAACCAGAAGTGTCCTGTGATCTCTCGTCCCACTGCGTTATGGCCAACAGCCCTCAACCTTGATGTTTTCATCTCCAATACCCCAAAGGAGGCAGGACCGTGGGACACAGAGCATCTTCCTACTGCCCAATGTGGGATTTGAATTTTTGGATATCAGTGGGTTCACTTATTGGTAACACGAAAATGTGCAGCATGACAGAAAAGCACAAACTGAATCCAAAGTGAATATTTTTTGGATATTGAATGATGAAATGTGGGCAATGATACAGAGAACATTCAAAGTACACTCAAGTGTTCTGACCCAGACTTTGTTGGCCACGACATGGTACTGGATGTTTCATTTTCATGATGCTACAAAAGCATTACAAATATATCCAATTAGTTGGAGGCCTTAATCATGTAGGTGGGAGGATATATGCCCATTAGGCCCAACACACAGCCTGAGAAACTTAAAGCTAACAGGCTAATGAGTCTCAAACAGGTTAACATCGACATTAGCTTCTCCAACAGGCTAACATCACTGTCAGCTTCTTTAGCAGGATAACATTAATATTAGCCAAACTTCTACACTAAGCTAACATCAATATTAGCTTTTCCGACAGGCTAACATCGAACCTTTCCAACACCAGTGCTAGCTTCTCCAACAAGATAACATTGATGCTAACTTCTTCAACAGGTTAACACCAGTGTTAGCTTTTCCAAAAGGGTAACAGTGAGTATAGCCTTCCTTCTCCAACAGGCTAATATCAGTGTTAGCCTCTTGTACAGGCTAACATAGATGTACATTTCTCCAACATCTGACATCAGTGATAGCCTTCAACAGTCACCAGTGTTAGTTTCTCCAACAGGCTAGCGTCCATGTTAGCTTCTTAGCAGGTAACGTCGCCTTTAGCTTCTTCAACAGTTATGGTTTGAGTTGCATTTCATCACAATATTTCAACCCGTGTTGCTCCATATCTCGATTGTCATTGCCTAACAACAGTGGTGCTGCCATTTTTGGCGGGTTTTAACTGTTAACCCTAACTTAGGACCCCTACCTTAGGAAATCCTTCAGTTAGGACGGTTATGTAGTAGAGATAAGACGCAGTGATGAAACATCTTTCTGTAATACCAAACATCCCAACTATCATCCTAAACTGAGATAAGATATATTTCAGACTTTGGAAGTTTGTGTAATGAGGCCCCAGGTCTACTACAATGCTTCGTGATTCACAAAAGGACTTGCTGAAATTGAAGGGTGCTGGTGCACAGCAGTTTTCTATTTCCTTCCCTTCAAGCACCCTTATCAGCTCTGAAGCATAATCACAGCTTTGGTGAGATCACTGTAGATAATTAGCAATTACCCTATTTATAGGCTCCTGAACATAAGCAACATAGCAAGGAATGTAGTTAATTAGGACGCTTCAAGCCTTTTTCTCTCCATCCAAATCGCTGAAACGAGATTGGCAGGGTTGAAATGGACGTGGCCCTCGTGTGAAACAACTCTTTACACGGGTCCCTTGTGGGAATCCCTGCCCCGCTACGCTTTTTTGTTGAATGAGTGTTAGAGGCAACACTTGGAAGGGGAAGCCGTCGGAGCAACAAGCAGATACATGTTGTACAAGTCACGTGTAGCGTCATGACGAATGAACAATCAAGAAGTTGAACAGTCTCAATTTAATCCTGATGCCTCTAAATGCATGCACTAGTCTGATCACGATCTTAATGCTAGGAGGCGGTAGTGCTCATGTCGCTTTTGTCCACAGGGGGCGCCAGAATCACGGAAAAAATGTTCATTGTAGCCGCTTTAAGTAAACAGTTTACTTCGATGGATCAGACTAAATAAATACAATCCTGGTGTTTATTATTTTTTAGCAGTTAAAAAAATCTCATATAGCATAATATAATAACATATAGGGGATAACTTAACAACTGGTCTCATTTTCAATCCAGAAATCACTGAATCATGGAAAGTTTCTATTTATTATAATGCAGAAAACTGCTTTTTAGACCCAAAATCTTCATAAGCACATATAAAATAGATTTAATTACCTCGCACTGCTTCTCTTAAATGGGTTACTGGTTAACTAAAGTAGAGTTTATGCTATAACAATGATTTAATTGCGTGTTTTATTGCCTTTTATGAGTTCATTTCAGCAGTGTAATACTGGCCGCTTCATGTGTATCCACCACTTGGGAAAAAAAATATGGCCAATTTCTAGTAAAAAAAAATGACTGCCAACACAAAAGACAACTCATTATGGCACAGAATGAGGCCTAAAACCTCTGCATGCAAATGAAGCGACGTGTCTGATGCCCAAATCAATCTTTTTTTGTGACACGCTGATTAATGAGTTTCAGTTAGCAATCAGTTTTTCAAAGTGATTTAAATGAATCCCATCAATCCGACCTGCCATACAGCAAAATCCCTCTCAGGCTGAAGGAATAAACCAGCCAACATAAGCGAACTTTACACAGAGAACTTTAAAGCGTACATCCTGGAAACATAGATGTTCCCATGCGTTGCAGATGAAAGATTTATTATCACGACTGCCGATGCCATGCGCAGCTTTTTGTCTGATCTTTGTAAGTTACAGGCAGCTGCGAGTAAAGATTGCAGGACAATGAGATGTAAATCACAGGAACAAAGCGTGACATGACTGGATCGGGTTGTAGGTCACCACCGAGGTTAACGCCAATCAGCTTTTCTTCTTTGTGTTGTTGTTTAAACCTGACTGCAGTTCTGTCTCAATCAATGGTGGACTGATTTTTTGATCTATGTCATTATGTCTGTGTACTTGTAGTAATCACATTGTAGAGGAAAACGTCTATTGAAACCGTTCAGACTATAATTTTACTATGATGGTCTCTGCTGCACCTGCAACATGTATTCCTCCTCTGTTGCTCTTCCACGAGTTTCTTCCATTACAGGGTTTCTTCTGATTACAACCGCGGTAGTCGTTTGCTGTAAAGGTTGTAAAGCCACTTGAGGAAAATGTGTGATCTTGGCTTGATGATGGTGGAGTTACAGTAACCGCAATTCAAGCCTGCGTTTCAACAAGACCCCGGGACATCTAGCAACGTTTGTGGTATTTGAAGGCCGAAACATGATCTTTTCTGAACCTTAACCAAGTGTTTTATGTGCCTAAACCTAACCAGATCATAAGTACAGCGTTGTTACAAGATAAAATCGAAAACTGAACCTAAAGAAGCGTAAAGATGCAACATAAACAAATGAAACGTTACATCATATCTGTGGTTTGCAGAAACGTTCATTGCGAACATTTGCAAAAGGTGATATTTCTAGGAAAAAGTCCGATCACATAGTGACGAATCAACCTGGGAAGAGGAAGCTGGTCCCCACAAATGGTTCATTATTTCTACTTTGGTTAAGACTTCAACAAGAATCTGATATCTGAACAAAAACATTTAAAATGTGGTCCCCACCTAGGGTTTAGGGACACAGTGGTTACGCTTAGAAGAAGCCACCAGGGAACTGTTGTAAGTCAATATAGTAACCTCACAAGTGAGGACAGCGAGGATGTGCTGTGTGCACTTTTCTGTTTGCAAAACTGTGAGCGAGAGAAAAACCAGAGAGGGAGACAGAAGGTGAGAGCAGGAGGGTAGCAGCAGTTGTTTAACACTGATGGCGTTATTAATTCAGCAGCACAAGGTACACGGCGGAGAAATCAGCGTGTGATTGAGATGATAGCCGGCCGGGCCGGGGCGACCTTGTGAACCAAGGTCAAGATGTAACAGTGAGTCAACAGACAGAGCCGAAATATCCTCTTCAGCTTTTTCAACAACAGAGAGAGCGCACCACGGAGAGGCAAAAATAAACCACACACGCTGTCGAGTGTACAAAACACCAACACCAACACCATCAAATGTCCCCTGCCACGCTGTGGTTTGACACCTAATGTGTGTGTGTGTGTGTGTTGTGGTGTGGACAGGCAGTCCTTTGCAGCCATACGGGTTGTTAGCTGCAGCACTTGGACGACTGAAATTATAATATTTCAACTCCGGTAAAGATTTTAAACTATATTTCACGAACAGACTATAGAGGAGGGTCACGTGTTGGATACCTCACCCACTTGCTTTTAATTCTATATATTTAATTTGCAGGATCCTTCCATGTGTAGTTAATGTATCATCTTCCAACCAATTCCTTATAATTTGTTTCATTATCACTTCCCCCTTTTATTATTAAGACCAAGTGAGAATCTTTCTTCTTGATCTCACCCTCTGAGTGAATTTGTACTCGACTGTCACCTCCTAAATGTGTGAACACGAGGACTGGAAATCGCTGCGAGAAGCAGAAAAAAAGGCTGAAAACAAGGACAAAAAAATGAAGAAGACGAATGGAAAAAAAGCAGACATCAAGAGATCGCCAGGCTCTCGGGAGTACAGTGAAGTTATAC